>NW_005178466.1:180798-200597 GCF_000341285.1 Galdieria sulphuraria
TCCAAAAACTATGTTTATCTCGTATGCCACAGCTCGAAAAGAACCAAGTTTATTATAGAACTTCAAATTGTTCAAAAGCTGTTAAATCTCTTTACTTCACTTTCCCGCCTTTGGTTACGTTCTCAACTCGCAAGTAGAATTTTGCACCATCCTTTCATCGAAGGTTGGGAATCTCGCTCAGTACCACATTGAGATAGCCATGCTGATTACGTCTGCTTTTTCGTTGAACATCAATACTTTGCCCTTAAAGCTTTCGAGTTTTCAACAGCGCCTATCTTGTATCTCACGTTTGATACGAAAGAGATTTGTTTTCAAAATCTCTCCAGTAGTGGCCAGTAGTTCTAGCACTAGTAGAAGGCAAAGTCAGGCAATACCTTTCTTGAAGGCTCCTCCTTCCTTGGATGGTACTATGGTTGGGGACGTTGGGTAGGCATTCTTACACACTGTGTTATCCAACTTTATGACAGTTTTGCAAAGCTTTGATCCATTAGGATTTTCAACTATCATTGATCTTCGATATCTTCGAGAGTCAGAGCTGAAGCACTGCAGGATAGCCATGCTAGCTGTTGTAGGCTTCATTGTTCAAGGTGAAGAACTAGTTTTATTGCTGCGTCTCTATTTCTCTAAGACCAAATGTAGAATTTATTCATTTACCCGGAGATTTGTTTTCTAATCCTCATCCAATGCAAGCGATAGGACAAGTTCCTATCTCAGGATGGATACAAATATTTCTTCTCGTTGCTATTTTAGAGATGATAGACATAGCTGCCATAAAGGAAACTCTTCAAGGGAATAGAGAGCCAGGCTATTTCGGCTTCGACCCTTTGGGACTTGCGAAGGACAAACAGGCTCATGACAGATATCTTTTATCGGAACTGAAAAACGGAAGGCTTGCCATGATAGCAAGCATCGCATTCATGATTCAGAGCTCTCTATCCAGTGAAGGGATAATTGCACAACTAACACATCTCAAACTACCATTTTAAGGGTATGTGTAAACGGGTTTCAAGTAAATTGGGTTTGTTCACGAAATCCCTTTTTATTGTTAGAGAAACTTCCCAAAACAATTTCGAAACTCAAAACAAATTCAAGCTCTGGAGTTGTTCCACCACACTTTTACCAGTCACTAGTTCCTGCACAATAAACCCAATAACAGCAATCATTGCCAAACGGCCGTTTCGTATCTCCGACTCTTGATATCTGCAAAACGTTAAAACTGGTTCAAAAGTAGTAATAAAGTTTTCGTTACCTCCTGCGTAATTGTGGAGATTTTGCAAGACCAAGGGGATCAAATCCAAAGTCACCAGGTTCACGATCAAAGGAAAACGTAGTACGAAATGTCGCAATTTCAACTAGACTGATAAACAGAATAATTTGTATCCATCCCTCTATTGGCACCTTGTGAATAGCCGCCAAGGCATGTTTCTCGTTGAAAACATCTCCCGGAAGATGAAAAAATTCTTGTGTTATATAGCCTAGAGCAGCAAGCATAGCCACACGACAGTGTTTTATTTCCTTTGTAGGTTAAGTAGAAGATCGACAATACCCTAGAGTTACCTACAGAAGCTCGAAGATAATCAAGATTCATGTTGTCAGAAATATAAAGTGGATCAAAGCTAACAATCCATATTAATTCAAAGCACAACCAGAACGATGCTTACCCTGCATCTCCAGGAATCTTTCCATCGAGCTTTTTAGGTGCTTCGAGAAAAGGAAGCGCTCTGGACTTCACAGTCATATGGAGTGAGAAGATACTCTTATTCACGGACACATGCTGCAACTTGGTCAAATGAGTGAAACTCTTTCTCGATACGAAAAATTTACATAGGCTAGCAAAGGCAAACATTGTGTACAAGATTGTAAACTGAGATAATCTTCACCAGATTTATCTTACTTTGGGTCAATTTGTGGCTTTCGGCTGCAGAGATTTATTTCTGACAGTACATTGTTCTCTGCTTTTATCCAAATGAACTCTGAGCTGAGATCAACCACTTTATCTGCTTTCAATATCCTTGTTTTATCGATTTTCCTATCAAACGCTTGCTATTGAAACATCTTTTCAAAATCCGTCATATTGTCTACTATTTCCACTAAAGTTTCAACAAGTCTTGTCAATACGAGGAATTTTAAGAATTTGCAAAAGTTAAGTAAAAAGAGGAAGAGAACTATTGTGCGTATCCCTAAGTTTTGTTCCAAGGTTGTTTCATTTTACGTAGCAGCAAGGTAGCAACTTGAACAATTTGTTATTTCTTGAATGTTCTGGCCTTCAACTTTGTAAGAATAGCTTTCTCAAGAAAGTGGACGAGCCTTTAACGTTTCATTGTTTCTAATCTGCCCAATGGCTATAAAGTTCTTTGCAAACTAAAATAATACTCAAAGAGTCATAGAAAGAGAAATGGTACAGGTTCCTCAAGAAAGGAAACCATGGTTACCTCAAAAACATTCAGTTCAAAGCAAGGCGCGATAAATTCTCATTCGAAATGAAAAGAACCATACTAATTTATCCAGATTTGTTTTATTTGTTATTCTACATAAATATTTCTCGTTATCAAAGGTCACTAGAACATCAAGCAGAATCATCCACAATCTTCTCGAAATTTCGAAAATGACAATTTAAGGATCGCACTTGCTCAATAATCGAATCTGAGGAACCAATAGAAAAATGAGTTCGTTACTTCCATTTGTAGATTTTCTCGACCCTTGGGATGTCTTTGAGCGTGCCAGTTGGTCACTGGACAGTGACACTGAAAGACCAGAACAGACGGAAGGAAAGAATGAGTCCAACCGTAAACGTGGGGGAAGAAAAGGATGGGTGCCAAGAGTAGAAGTAACCGAGGATGAGCAAGGAAATCTGAATTTAGACGCCGAAGTGCCTGGGGTAAATTCAGAAAACCTGCAACTGGATGTTCGAGAGGGCTCGCTGGTTATTTCTGGTGTTAAACGACGTCAAACTGAGGTTACTCAAAACCAAGTTGAGAATGACAAAGACGAAGTGAAAAGGCCACCGGCAAAGAAATCAAAGAAGGACCACCCTTATGTGTACTCAGAGAGACAATATGGCAAATTCCGAAGAGTCGTAAAACTTCCTAAAGAAGTGGATGTATCCAAAATAACAGCTTCATGTAAGGACGGTGTTCTTCATGTTTTTATACCTGTACAAGAAGAAGCATCGAAAATAAGTGTACCTATCGAGTTCTCCTGACTTTTCATAAATAAATGCTTGCGTTCTCAGAGACTTCAAAAGTTCAATATGTATTCATCTTCGGGAACTTTCTGACACCACGATTCTAAACACCGAAATGCCAATTGCCTGCATAAGCTATCTGAATCCTTACGGGAAGTCTCTATCCAATGATCAACGAGACTGCGGAAAAATGTCGTGCGATATCGTTGTTCTATTTCCTTTGCTTCTCTAGTGTTGGAAATTTGAAGTGAAATCACAAGAGCAATTAGCACAGACCGACGGATATTGCAGTTTGAATGCTGTAGATGAATAAATGCTGAAATATTAATGGTCAAAACTTGGAAACAGACAGAGCTTAGCAATACTTACCTATTTGGGTGAGGGCTTGTAACATTTCTCCATAGGAAGGGCAGGATTTGCCAGCACAGAAAATGAAAACTGAGAGAGTCGAGATAGACTGTGCCAGAAGAACTTCACGACTTTCAGGAAACATTGCCTTTTTTTGAGTGAGCTTGGAAACTTCAGTCCATATCGAAAAGAACGCCTCCAAAGAGATAGGTGAAAACCTACATCGCTTTAGAGACTTAAAAGTTTTTCAAGAACACATACCTATTCTTAATCATACGAGAATTTTGGAGTTTCAATTTACGCAACGAAAAATGAAGACTTTTCAAGACTGTTCCTGTGAAACGTTCTTCATTTTCAGTATCGTGATCAATCTGTTCTGTAGAATTTTCTCTTGTCCTATTGTCTCCTGTGAAAAGCTCGCGATTACCAGACAATTGCTCCGAGGCATTCACCAAAAGATTTAATGCATTGCATTTATCTTGCAAGTGTGCGTTGTCTGACTGAAAAACATTTGAAATCAGACTTCTAAAGAAGATCAATGGAGAAAACTCTGCCAATTGAAGTAATGTGCTCTGACGAAGTTCAGCCAAAAGGGTTGCTTCCTTGCAAGGATCAACTGCATTCGGATCCAAAAGAAACACAGCCATAACTAATTCTGATATAGCACCTTCTGCGGCACGTGAACGGCTATTTACCATTGACTGTAATTGCTTTAATCCATTGATAAATAAGGATAGGCTCCACGACTCTTCAGTTTCTTGCTTCCGGAATTTCCGAAAAAGAATTAGTAACTCACTCACTGTTGAAGGTGCTACTTCTTTTCTTCTACAATGGTCAGTTTCCTCGTCATCTGATTCTATTTCGCTTTCTTCATCACTATCACTAACTTGGTAAGGTTCTAAAAACTCGGAACCATTATTCCCCTTGGCATCATTTACATTAAGTTTCGAAAACTTCCTTTCTATCTCATCTTGTACCGAAAGGCTTGGTATCTTACGAGCAATCGAACTCAAATCAGCAGAAGTTGAGGTATCTGACTCTAAAGAATCAGGTGTAACTTTAAAAGTCTTGTTCCGGGAAGATTGCAAACAAGTTACACTTTCGAGGTTCTGCGAAGGCTTAAAATCCTCGATCTGTTCAGTGAGTATAGGACTGTCCACATTAAACATACGTCCAAGTTGCTTTCCAACTGTCCATCCCATATACCTAACATCTGCCTCCGTATTTCCAAGCCGAAACTGAATGCCACCGGTAATTGCGTGAAGTATTTTAGCAGAATGAAGGTAGTCCAAATCTACTTCTTTAAGGTAACATAGTAAGATTCTAGTGATTTGAAATTGATAAGGGATACTCTGAGATGAAACCAGTTGGGTTGATGACCAAAGCGATACGAACTGATCTAAAATGTGCAGACGTTCAGATTCATCACAAATATGCAAAAATATCTCGGACAATATGGAAATTCCGGAAATGCTTATTAGTTGCCTTCTGGGAACAAAGAGCAACAAACTTTTCCTAGCAAAACTATTTCTCTTTGAAATATCAACGAGACAAAACTCAACAAGCGAGAGACATCCTTCATCAGACTCTATAACAGCCATTAAGTCTGACAGCATTTTCTCCATGAATGCTGGAGACACACTGGCAAGCCAATATGTCAACTGTGTAGGACAAGCAGTACTTTTCCTGTCATAGAATGAAAAACAGCAATGAAAGAAATGTTTAAACTGTCCAATAGCACAAATGCGAGTTATTAAGGTAGAAATTAACTTGTCTTCATCTGTTGCCAAAGAGTCAATCGCTTTCGGCGAATGAAGAACTTGCATATCTAAAATAGCCTCAAAAAGATTTTCATAATACTCATCAGATTCGAAGCTAATATTTTCCCTTTTGACATAGTTGAAAATTCTGTCAGGAAGCGACACCAGGAGACTTATATCGTGTGCTGTCCAAAGTTTCAAGGAACACAAGTTGTCTAGCAAATGAACTAGTCCAGCTTTCGAAAAAACTCTTCTTATGCACTTCACGAACAATGAAATAGAAACCTTCCTTTGTTTGAGCGATTCCAAAAAAACCTCCAGTAAAAGCAAGGGCGGCCCACAGCCAATAAACGATTCTAATACGATAAAGGAGTCAGGACGGCCAAAAATCTCGTCTAGTCTTTGTGTTGCACTAGACAAAAATATAGTCTTCAGGGACGTTTCATATAATTTGCCTAGTTGAGTTGACAGCTTTCCACGAAAACTCGAGAAAAGATGAGACAGCTCCTCAACTGCCGCTATCACGTTTTCGTCCGAAATAGGATCCCTTTCAGTCTTCAAATTTCTCTTTAGTAAGTAAAGATTATATGTCCCCCTTTCAGTTATGCTTTCATTAGTCTTGTGGTTTGCCAATCCTTCCAGATACATAAGCTGCAACTAAACGGAAATTCTCCGAAAAATTCAATCCATAAGAATTGTTTATTAAAGAGATTGTTGTACTCATTGACTTGGTAGTTGGCAAAGTATATATACGAATTCACCACATTTCATTTGTTTGGAATCTCGGTACTGATAAGAAAACAATTTGTCGTTCACTACAAGAGACCACAAACGATAAGTACGACTGGGAGTATCCCTTCACCACATTTGTTTTATCGCAATGATTATAGACATAAATAATGTGCAATTGCTTGGAATATTACAGTATCCTTGTTGTCTTAAGCAAGCTATTTGGAAGATCTCTTTTGAATGCAAAATACTTACACTTTTCTTCTGCGCCAACCCAACAAGTCTCCAAAATCAAACGTTGAAAAAGATATATACACAAGCGAACAAGCAACTAAAGAAAATCTTCTTCAAAATCGAGCTTTTGCTAACAGAAAAGCTCTAACAGAAAAGAGCGAGCTAGAAAGCACTAAAGATTCAAACGAACCGAATGTGACTAGTTTGATGACGCTATAATAAAAAGAACTTCTCGGAAATAAATTACTTCTCAATCTTACAGTCGACTCTTCTTTTCGGTATTTTCAAAGATGGAGTTACCCAGTTTCCACCTAACAACTTTATGAAAATAAGTCTGTAATCTTTGTAAAGACTCACTTACACGAGCACTTTTCACCAAACCAAGTATAACTTCCTATTCTACACTTACACTTGGGACAACTCAATTTTCCTTCATCGTTCGAAAGATCTTGAGACCAAGGTACTTGTTGAAGAAACAACGCACTACAACTAGGATTCTCCGCGCTCCCTTTTTCTTCTATTTGTCCCTCTACCAGTCTGGTCTGCGCCTTGTATTCTTTGTGCTCGATCAGGTCTACGTCACGAAAGAGGACAAAGCTACATCGACGACAGGTATATACAGCTTTTCCAATACTTCGTTCTTTTACTTTCTGGAAAGAAGTAGTAGTCGATACAGGCTTGTACCTTTCAGTAAACTTCTCACTTGCACTGCAATGTTTATTTGGCGCTTCCATAAAAGCGAGTTTTTCAAGTTGTTCAGGTGTTATGGCCATGGAAGAACAGAACGACAGCTTGTCTAATCAACGGACGAAACTCCAAATTCTGTTGAAACACTTTATTTCATTCTCCAAAACATTAAAAGTAGGCTATTTGAAAATGTCTTTCATCACTTGTTACCAGCTTATTCGCCGGTTTCACTTTATTCAAACGTCAAGACAAACGCTATTTACAAACAAAAACTGAATTCCATATCAAACGCAGTCCTCAGTTATCATTTATGTCTAACATTTACCAATCACTCCTCCAGCTGCTTCATCGACGCTTCAAACATGAAAGCAAATGGTAAAATTTTAGCCCACTAAAGTTGAGACTACTTTGTCTTACTGCAACAACGACTGGCATAATGACATAAACCTTCTACACAGCTTCTAACGAATAGCTTGCTCTCAATAATAAATTAAACGAAATTAAAGTAGATTAAAGTTCTATAATTTCGTCAGAGTACAATGTTACCCATTCAAACATTTAGTCTTTGTCGCACATTGCTTAAGACAAAGGAGCTTCGTTCTACAGGCATGGAATGCTATTTTTGAATGTTTCGAGCAAGATAGACCAAATTCCCCTGTGGCATAATAGCTGCTTAATATAGCTGGAAAGAAAATATAAAGAGACAGTGAGAAAAGAATGAAACTTTTCATGTCCACTAAAGTTCCTTTGAACGGTTGCAGTTTAAAAGCGAAACAATAAACGTTTCCATTTGAACAAAAAGATATTGAACGCCTCGAAAAATATTTGAGAAACCTGAAAAGTTTGAGACTAGGAACAACTAAAAATCAAATAAACCAAGGCTTTACTGAATAATCAGTAGTTCACAGAAAGGGTCGTTTGCTTTTCGAAGACATAAAAAAATCAACTTGTCTTCATTTTGCGGTAGGAAATGTTTTCTTTGAATGTCTTCTGTCTCGTCTGTTCTGGTGGGTTTTACAGTGACTGAAGGTCGTCTTTGCATTCGCAAAGGTTTTTGTGTTAAAAGTTGGTTCCGTTTACGCGGCTCTCGCTGCTGACCCTCGAAAGTTCTTTGACCCGCCATGTGAGAAAATGGCGGGTTTTACACTCCCTCTTTCTCCCGCTTCAATCAAATATGGATTCCAAATACTCACATCCTCCTTTTCATATGTGCTGAAAAATACTTTTAAAAGGCTCTTCCCACGCTTAAAAAGAACAGCTTTCAACTTGACATGCGAACGTCATCAACTCTCAGAACTTTGTTTTCAAGAGAACTGGAAAGACTCTCTAGAATTGAATACAGTACTTTATTTCGAATGAAGAGCTATGAAGTTTTAAAAACTTTCTGGACGTCAAGGCGCTATTCATGTGAGTTTCTGAATGATGATAATCTTCCGGTTCCTCTGTTTGCAGTCGAATTTTCGAAAACAGTGGGTGGAGGTCAGATAATAGCAACATGTGATGAAGATGGCTATGTGACCTTGATCGATACTTCAAAAAGTTCTTCCTTTGGAACTCATGACAATGGTTGGTGCAGTGCGGATTTTCGAGAAAACATTGCAGAAAATAGGCAAAAACTTGGGAACACTCAAAACAAGTTCTGTACTTCCGATAGACCCATAGTTTCATTTCGAGTGCATGAAAATGCAATTTTCTCTCTATGCTGGTTAGGACTTCAAGACCAGTGGATTGCAACAGGTTCTGGAGACCAGAAAGTGAAGATATTCGATATAAACAAAAATGTAATCATGAATACACTCATTGGCCACTCAGGCTCGATAAAGTCAATTAAAGAAAGGCACATGACAGATGGCAAAGTTCTAGCCAGTGCATCTCGAGACGGTAATGTCATGCTTTGGGATACCAGATGTCAAGGACTGCATAGTCAAGAAACAGGTGACTCGGTTCTACGTCCTGTCCTAATACTAAAAGATATCCATCGAAGAGACATGAATATTCCTGACAAGCGAGAGTATGCGCCCAAAAGACCTCGATATTCTATCCGCCATAGGAAAAATTCAATGAAGCCAAATATCCCTCATGGCGTTACTAGTTTAGAATTTGCACCTTTCAACGACTCATTCTATTTGTATACTTCGGGGGCCGTAGATGGTGCTATAAAACTTTGGGATTTAAGAAGAGCCAGCCTCAAACAAGTTACTGCAGAACCCTTGAGCACGATTTATCCTGGTTGTCAAGAGGGTTTAACTGATCGACCACACGGAATTTCATCGTTGCATATTACTGAAGATGGTAGCAATTTATGCGTCAGTTCAACGGACTCCAACATATACTTATATAAAACTGGGCTTCTTGATAGAGGATCTTTCATGCACTTATGTGGACACACATCTTCTTCGTTCTACATAAAGGCATGTTTCAGCCCTGACGGTCACTTTGTACTAAGTGGTTCTGCTGATTCTTTTGCGTACGTTTGGGACATAAAGCAGTCTAGTTCGAAGTCCATAAAAGCAAATCTTCCATTGCTGAGACTCCCAGCCCACATTAACGAAGTTACAGATGTTGCTTGGTGTAAGACGGATACAACAAAGCTGGCAACTGTAGGTGATGACAGTCAAATGAAACTTTGGCAGACAAGAAAGCAACAAGCAGGAAACGAGAGTGTATATGAAACTCAATATGCACAGGCTGAATCGACTCCAATAGAGAAAGAGCACTCAATGCCTTTCAAGATAAACAGACAAGTCAACAGACAATCACCAACAGTAAGGCTAGACAATCCAAATACTCTCTTGACATATTTCGAAAAGCCAATAACTAGATTTTGTGCTGCGTCACATTAAACGATCAATTTGCGAAAAGGGGAAAATTTGTGAACCAAACGTCGTGATTACGGGGGCATTTGTGCTTATTCACCACAAGTTGTTACCGACCGCTTGGGAGATTTGCTGTTGCAACGTTATACACACACTGTTCGTCTGCGCGATGGTTCTTTTCGAGTTTGAAGAAGATGGCTTAATGTCTGTAGATGACGGGATTTTTGACTTTGTAAGGTTCGAGGATGAGTGGCCTAAAGAGTTTAGCTGGGAAGAAAGCAACCTGTTTCGTACTGGACCGGAAAAAAGTATACAAGGCTTAGAAAACATTTTTGAAAGTTCGGAATCCGACATAAGACACCATCTATTGGGTGCATCGAAGATGGAGTACGAGCAAGGTAGCAACACAACCGTGGAGGATTACTTCTCAAGGAATTTTGAACCGAGAACTTCAACCACCCAAACTCCCGAACTAGTTGCCTCGCCGTCGAATAAGTTGCTGGGGGTTTCGCCCGAAGAATCGTTTAAGTCTTGCTTGAAGACAGACTTTCAAGGTCGAAAACACTATCACGGTTTGTATGCGCTAGATGCAGTGGAGAAAAGTTTTAGTTTGTCTCCACCAGCTGGTTTATGGACACATACCACAAGCCTCAAGTCGTTCGAACAGCAGAACTCTCCTTTCAATGACACTCCTACTTTGAGTTGCCGTCAGTCAACGCAGGAAACTCAGTTTTCGACTCCCTTCAATTCCCGAGAGTTCTCGAATATGAATATTATGCCTTCATCCCCTTTGTCTTCATCTTCAAAGCGGTTTAAGAGTGCATCAAATGAATCAAAGATGTCATTTAATGTTGAAGTTCTCTTTCCAGCAATGGGTTCAACCTTTCATGAAAACGACCAGGAGAGGTCATCCATCGGTTCGAAGGTAGCTTCGTGTACACATTCAGTTCATTCAGATCAATCAAGTTATTCAGGAGGATATCGTAAGTTTCGAGTTCCTGATCCAATTTTGAGTCCTGCGTTGGAGTCCCAAATCAAACGCCGACCACAAAGAAAAAAACAATATTCGCGTGTTTCTCCTGCAAAGTTCTGTCATCTTTGTGCCCGTGCAGCAAGTAAGAATATTAGAATGATAGTTTGTTCTAATATTCAAATTGGTATGTGTCTCAAAGTGACTTGCGAAAAGTGTTTTCAACAAAACAATTGGAATTTTGAAGAAGCCATTGGGAATCCGGACTCATGGATATGTACTCATTGCCGTGGCTCATGTCCTTATCGTGCTCAGTGCTCTATTTATCAACGTACCAATCATCGGAGACGAGTTAGCCGTTTTCTAATGAAAAAGCAAAAGGAACTGAACGAAGACTATAGTACATAGGCAGCATACATAGTTTCTAAAATATTGTTGTTCATATAACATTTATGGGATTTGTTTGGGAGTTTCATTCTATTGCATGTAGTTAGGGCAACGACAGTTCTTTTTGGAATAAAATTCACATTGCTACACATATTCTATCGTCTGGAACATATCTTTGGTTAAGGAACAATCATGATAAAAGAACGCACAGCATTGTCCTGACGGCACAAGTCCTGAGATTGTCTTTGAAAACCAGTATCTATGTAATTAGTAGTTCGACTCGTGTCGAGTTGACTATCACTTGAAACAAGTTCACTTGTTTCCTCATGCTGGGGAAGTGAAGCCACGTATTCAAACGACGCTCTGCAATATGGACATATTGCACGCTTGCAAAGCCATCTGCAAATTTCCTTCGAATGAAAGGTATGATTACAGGGTAACGTTCTGACAAGGGAACCGAGTTCCAGTTCTTCAAGACAAATACAGCATAAAGCTACCTTCATGTTGAAACCTTCGTTGGTGTTCCCGTCCACGGTCTTCTCTTCCGAAGACTGCAATCCGGTAACCTCCGTACGCTGAATGTTTTCTACACCTTCAAAAATATATTCCTTGCAAAGCTGATCAATATCTTTCTGAAATAACCCTTCTTTCTCTGTTGAACTAATGAAATATGTAATAAGTGGAGGAGCGCGGAGTGAATGCGACTGGTTTTGCCCAGTAGTGCCTGCATATCTTGAGGAAACTTCCATCCTTCGCTTCACAATTACAATGACGACTGCAAAAGTCAACGACAGTATAATGGACCCAGCTATAGCTATAGCGGTGACGGTAGAGCTCATGGTCGACTGGTCCAAACAAACAATCCCCCCACACACATAATCAACTCCCCTTTCTCCGATTATATTTTCCATCTTGTGGAACGTTTCCTCGACAATATTCGTTACTACGACAGTAAAGCAAAATTAACCAAAAATACCCAAATAGTTAAGTATCAATGAATAACACGTTTGCAAGGGAAGTTCTGCAATAACTATACATAAACTTGCAGAGTTTTTTAGTGCCTACCATCGATAACAACAGGCATACAAAACTCATTTCCATCATGAGGACTATCACTGAGATCATCAATCAAGCTAGAAATAATGTCGACAGGATGCTCTTCATCTTCTGCATAGTCTGCTTGATCCTTCAAGATACCATCAACAAAGTCAAATTCGTCTTCTCTTTCAAAATATTCTTCATTCTCTTCAAGTTCTGTGAATTCTGGAGCAAAAGCACTCCAGTTTTCGGTATAGTCCTTCGTCCATACATATAGAGATCCAGAGCCTCCACAAGACACTATAGTATTCCTACGAGGATTCCAAGCTAAATCTACGATAGACTCTTTGGGTCCCTCTAGAGTTTTTTCCAATTGTCCATCCTCGATTCTCCACACCAAGATCTTATGTTCAGAGCCTTTGGTGCCACATAAGAGATATTCAGAATGCCCACTAAAGCATGCACAGCTCCATTGGCTTCTACCAACGATATCAGTAAACTGTGCGACAGGACTAACAGTTTCTTTAAAACTCTCAAAAAGTGACTCAAGGTCGAACAAGCGTATATATCTATCCTGAGTTATAACTGCAAACATTTTTCTCCGCCTTTCCATTACAACCTGACGTATGAGACTTTTGCCAGGCAAAGAATAAACTCGGAGAGGTTGAAGACCCTTAAAAGTAAAGGAAAATATAGAACCAGCGTTGTCAAACCGAACAATTTCTTCTCCATCTTTATAAAAAAACAGAAATACTCCAGTGAATTCTTCTACGCAGTACCAACTCTTCCGGATTCTTCTGCAGTTTCTTTGAGTCGTAGCTCTTCTACTTCAGTTTCCTCAAACACTCCAATCTTCACTGCTTCCGGAAGTTCATCAACTAACTTAGTACCCTGTAGACCTTCAATTCTGACTAATAACGGCAGTTGTTGACTCATATCCACAATACAGTACTCTGGATTTTTAGGGTGGAATTCCACGTGGTAAGGACTCGCTCGAGTTTGCAAACATAGCAGCTCCTTTTGATCAGGCAAATACCATAGCCGTACTGTTCGGTCTTTTCCACAACTTAAAACACTAAAACTATTATAAGACCAACAAAGAGACAAAATTCTTTCCTCATGTCCTCGGAGATGGACGATAGGTCCATACGTGTCGAAGTCTACAATAACAACAATACCATATAAACTACCCACTGCCAGTAGATTTCCTGTTCTATTAAATGCCAGACAGTTTCCGTAGCATTCTGAAATCCTTTCAGTCATTACTTCAGGAACAGTCTGGCTTTCAAAAGGATTCAAGAGTAACTTGTTCATCTTTCAAACCACGTTGCGCATCAATGAAGAATGGGCGCATTAAAGTAAGGAAGTGGTAAGACATTTCTAAATCTTTCATGAAAAGATGAACAACATCATTGAAAGGAGAAGACGAGTGTGCGATAAGAAGTGTATCTAAAATGTGTCATGCGCAAGGTGAACTTACGAAAGAGTATTAAAATGACGATTCAGCCAAATTTGGTGAACAGTAAGCTTTACATAGGAACATGTTCATTCCCAAGGCTTCTTTTGAGAGTATCAAATCTGAAGGTAATCTTTACCGTCTCTCTAATCTTTTAATCTTTTAGTCCATGAATCCATACAAAGATTCATCATAGAGTACCCATTGTTGACCAATAATGAGAAATTCTCAAACACTTGCCGTGGGGTTTAATGCTTTTCTTGAGCCCAAGTATATGGTTTTTAGTTATTAACTACACTTCTTCATAGGAATTTATTTATCTATGGAATGTCACTTACAGTGTGCCAAGTTGTTGTCTTGAAATATTCCATTCGTCGTTGCTAAGGAGAGAGTTCGTTCTACACCAAGTCCCTAAATTATTGAACCGGGAAATAATTCAAATTCAAACGTCGATTGTTTGTAATTCCAACAATGGAAAACGAAAGTTTTGAGATTGTTCAAGACTCAAGTTACTTTAGAGACAACTCTTTTCTATCTCCCCCTAACGAAGCACTGCGCATCCAAGAGAATGAAATACAGAAACTTAAAAAGTTAAATTTTAACTTAAAGTTGCGCATTTGTCAGTTAGAAGAAAGACTCGGACTGGAGTTGACAGGGAACGAAGAAGTCAACTTGACAAGACGAGTTTCAGCTTATTCTGACTCCGAAGAAAGGGATTCTCCTTATCCCTCTAGAACAAGCATCTTAAAAGAGCTTGAAGAAGAAATATATCGCAGAGATCTCTTGTTGACAAAGGCAAGAACAGTGATCCTCTCTCTACAAAAGCAGCTTTCCCATGAAGACAAAAGGCACATGAACGATAAAATCAATCAGAGTAGGCAAATTAATGACTCTACTAACAACTACGAAGCAGAATTGAAAAAGATTAGAGAAGAATCAATTGTCCCTCGACTTGTGGTCGTTTCTCAAAGAATTCTTGAAAAACTTCAACCTTACGAGTGGGAATCTTATGAAGTCGATGAATTTCCAAGTTATGCAAATCTTAGTTACGTCCTAAATAACCTCACGTTGATTGAAGAGAAAGTGAAAGCATTTTGCGAAATTAACAGTGATATTAAGGATATACCAAGCTCAATTAATTCTAAACTCGATATTTCTCTTCGAAATTCCTTCAGCCTGAAAGACGAAACTGATAAAGAGAATATTAAAGGTCCTTATTCTGGACATCAGCAGTCTCCATTGGAAAATGTTCTTCAACAGTCATGCAACTCATCCTCCCTCATGGAAGCTGATTCTGCTAAAAAACACCAGTTTCAAACAACTTGGGGCGAATTTTTGGATTCTATTCGTGAACTTGGCGAACTAACTTTTGGATGCGACCAACTCTTGGGCAATACCAAAGAAGTGACATGGCCATCACCAATACCATTAAAAGGTGCTTCTTGTGATCCAGATGAACTACAAAACTGTGTTTATTATGTGCTTACGTTACAACACCATCTGCGGAATATCAAAATGAAACTGAGAACCTATTCAGGAAGGTTCCAAAAAGAAAGTCCTATGTTCCAAGATCAACCGATGACTGTTGTACAGTCGTTGCAAAATTCTTATAGCGCTTTAGCTGACAAGGAAATTCCATTCGATCTGAAATTGTCTGAAGTGTCCTATCCATGCCCAGACAAGTCTTCTGCCTTGACAAAAACTAATATCAACAATCCTGTTTCGAGTGAATTTTTTGCTCAACGAAACATCGAAGGAAAGGAATGCGTACATAATGTATTGAAGAGCTTGACCCAGTTCCAACAGTCAGTGTACTTTGAAAAGCTTCAGAAAATGCTTGCAGAGACGGTATCGCTCGATGCTAAAATTCAACAAACGCAGCAGAAAATACTAAAAATTCAACAGAACCAATCTTTGCAAAATTGCTCTAGCATCAATATACTCCGATCACTATCAAAAAGAAAGGAAGCAAGTTTTGAAGATATGAACAGTGACGACTCGTCTTCTGACAATGTTAATGGTCTTGCATCTGTCAAGAAGTACCAAGAAAGCTTTTACAACCTTGCTTCCTTTGTCTCAGGTGCCTTTACTATTTTTGAAGAAATGGAGTCGGATCTTCAAGTTGTCATCTCCGAAAAGGCGATTGTCGACACAACAGAATTAGATCGTTTGCTTACCTGGGGACAAAGTGTCCTGGCTCCTTCTCCCTTTTCTCCTGGCTCAAGTAGGCAGCAAGAATATGTTCTGACTGTATGGGGCGAAGAGAAAACTGTACAAGAAGGACTCAACTTGCTAAGAAATACTGCAGAGATTATAAAACAGAATCTGGACCTTGAAAAGAAACAAGATAACGACCAAAGCTTGAAGGACACGATGAAGTTAGCAAAGTCGTTGACTGTTTCTTACAACTTCGTAGAAAGACTTGCGCATACGATTGCCACTAAACAAAACCTTTTGAATCAGAGATTGGGCAACATGGAAAGGCGCTTGGAGGACTTGAAAAGTACTGCTCCACCAAAGTCCCGACATGGTAAAGGTACTGACTTGCTTCTGGCTGTGACCAAGATGTCACCTATGCCCAAGTCTCAAAGTCACAGAGGAAGTAGTCACAAGGCATTGAAGAAGTGGGTTCTGGAGCAGATCTCGGAAACTCAACGCACCATTCAACAAACCCAAAAAAGTTTGGATCATGAAAGAAAATATTTGCTTTTTAGTTGGCTCTCATCTTCCTCTAAGTGACAGATAAGCTTCTCTAAGTTTTTGCCAACCTCTATTCGATCTAAACTTTGTTCTCAATAAAAATAATCCTTCAAGGCAGTTACATTCGAGTTCCCTGAATCTAGTTGGTCCTCCACAAACACTTAATCCAATAGAAGCTAGCTAGCGTAGTTACACACAAACTGCAAATAAGATATTTACGGAGAGCTGAATTGCCCTTCTCCACAAGACTGACAGCATCACGATAAGGAACATTGGTAAATGAAACCAAGCGATACAAAGAAGGAAAGGTATTCGGAAACCACTCACTGAAAGTGATCTGAATCCTTTTCCTTAATAAAAACAAACGACTTGACGTCTTCTGTGCCATTTCCAAATAATTTTCCAGTGCCAGACGAGCTATAACGTCAGCGTTGGACTTCCTACTTTGCGAAAAATGTTGCAAGACATCAAACCACTTTCCACAGTGCAACTCTATCAATTCATCTAAAATACGGCAGTCTTCAAATGCCAAGTTACAACCTTGCCCATAGAAAGGTACTGCCAATGGTGAGACTATACATTAACTGTTTCGTTGACTTACCAATTGCATGTGCTGCGTCACCAATAAGTACAATATTGTTCTTAAAATGGTAAGGCTCACACTGAGTATATAACAGAAATGATAAGGGTGAATGGAAATATTGATTTAGCAAATCTGGTATGAGAGGTATGACGTCTTTAAAGTAAGTGCTGAACAGATTTAACAACTGCTCATTTGTTTCAATATTCTTGAAACTAAAAAATATCTCAGCAATCTGAATAAATAAATGGACAAATTGGTAGAATACCTTACTGCATATCCGTCTTCATCCATGAACAAAGTACAAGTAAACGAACCATCAGAATTTGGGAGAGCAATCAACATAAAGCGTCCTCGTGGCCATATGTGCAGACAGTTTGGATACATAGCATACGAACCAGACGCAGTTGGATTGATCGTTAACTCCTTGTAGCAAGTTGGCAAATATACCTGACTATAGTTGAACTTGGCCTTGGTGCAATTTTCCAAAATTTGTCGAACTCTTGAAAATACACCATCTGCTCCGACAATAACATCTGCCTTGACCATATTCACGTTGAAAGAGACATCACTAGTTCTTTGAATCTCGGATTCTATGAACTTGGAAGAAACATTGTCAAACTCCCAAGGGATATCTTGCTCAGTTGACTCAAAACTAGAGTTCAAAGCAAGAGACTCCGATTCTTCAAAATACAGAATATTATTCGCCAAGTCAATCGAGGAACAGGCCTTCTTGAAACACAAATTCACACCTGCGCGTTCACAAGCATTAAGCAAAATACAGTTTAATACGTGTCTGGATATCGAAGTCAGAAATTCTCCCTTCTTTGACAGACCATACGGCTGTATTTCAAATTGACCATTACTGTGGTGAATACCTCTTCCATACATAGGTACTCCCTGCGAAGAAACCTCTTCTGATAATCCTACTTTGTCCAACGCGGTTAATCCCCGGGTGGAAAGAGCAAGATTGATGGATCGTCCTGAATCACCTTCGTGCAAACGAGGATCTTCCCTCTTTTCATAGATCCTTATTTCATACGACGAACCTAGTCTCTTAGCTAAGAAAAGTCCTTCCAAAGAGCCTGCGAGACCACCACCAACAACAACAATACGTTTTGAGGAAGAGTGAAGCTCCTCAATCGAGGCCCTTGAGTCAGCAGAATTCATCAAGTAAGAAATGTGCTCATTTTGTGAAATTTCTTCATCACAAGGAACAATGGTTAACTAGTTTTTCTAATATTGTTTGTATGAAAAAGGAGAAACCCTAATAAAAAGTAGCTTATTCAGTTTATAGCAAGTAGTAACATGTCGACAACGGGTTGCATGATTCTGAAAGCTAAAACGGTAACATTATCTTACAGTTCGAAACTGCCTGTCTTTTTCTTCTCCTAATAATGGAAATACCATAGAGAGAGCCAGTAATATTTCCTATCTATATTTCGATTTTCAATTGTGGAGTTTTACAAAATAACTACAGGTATTGTATATACGACTAGTTTGACAATCTGTGTTTCAGAACAAGACACTAAAAAGTTCACTGTTTGAACTCTGTCTGATGTCGTGTGAGCAAGTATTAGAATAGTTGGATTCTCTTCACAATAAACTATTAGACTGGTTAATACGACAAATAGAAATCGAGACTAACAAACCGTCATTTGTGTAGATTGTCACTGGAAAATGCATCCAAATAGGAACAGCAGGATAGAGAGAAGAGGACAAAGTGGTTGAATGCAAGGCCACGAGGAGGCGTTACCTGTGAATGACTATAAAGCCGAGTCGTAGTTCCTAAAGATATAAAGTTGGAACTAAGCAGTTAAAGTCGCAGCAAACTGATAGAAAACTATGCTCGAAGGAGACTATAGTTTTGTGCAATTATCAAATTCTCAAATGAGATTTACATTGTTCAACCAAAACCAATCCCTTTTTGCGACACTTTTCGTTCCATTTCTTTAATGTACGGATAAAGACTTGAACAAAGGAAGGGAATACAAAGGCTATCATCATTCTTCCTTACCATACAATTAAAATCCCCTTACTTAATCATATAGCTCATCTCTTATGATGGTTCTTCACTCTCTCTTCTTGTCCTTGCCCAGATATGACTTGCGATAAAAGTCCATGAATAGTTTATAGAAAGATGCACCAACAACCTGTCCGAATAGCCAGCCGCGAAAAGAACCCGAGCAGCCACCTTTTGAGAAGTATAAGAAAGGAAAAGGCCAAGTTGCAGCAAGGTCAATAACGAATTGAACTATTTGTGCTTGAGTGATATACTTTTTCCACCAAACGGTTTTGCCAAAAGAAGATAATGCATAGTAATAATACATAAACACGTGCACGAGAGAATTGACGACCTAAAAATCGTAAAGGCAAGTCAAAAAACATAACGTTTGACCTACCACCAAAACCCAGTGGATGACCATAGCTGTCTGCATATAGACCCAAAACAGAGGCATCACAATACAGTGATGATATACGTGTAAGAAGTTTAACGGGCGCTTCTTCAACACCAGAATTACAGTATCAAATAACTCGTAGTATTTGCTGCAATAGAACAAATACATCCAAAAAAGCAATCTCCCACGCATGGCTTTGTGTTCCCGGTCACAAACGACAGAAAAGAAACCAAAATCCTACAGAATGTTCAGACAAAGGAATGTTCATATTATAAAGCCTACCTTTACTCGGAAAGCAAGTTCCGTAGTTGTTCCAACACACATAGCAAGCGATAGAAGACAAAGCACTACGTTATGAAAAGCAGCTACTCTCTTCAGTTTGAGTGGAGGTCTGTCCCTCATATAACGGTGTAATCCCCATATAACGAGGAGATATACACAGACTGCGACAAGAGGATATTGTATGCCAGCTAAAGGTGAATTTTTCCATTCAAAACTTCTCACGTAATTA
>NW_005178466.1:200815-219363 GCF_000341285.1 Galdieria sulphuraria
TATGTTAGATGAAATATGGTACCTGGATTGTGACATTTCACTAGCAATGAGTCGAGTCTTTGAAAGAATGGTTAATGAAGTCGGTTAGGATACACTTGTTTTGTTGCTCATTTCACTGATGTTTTTTCCCCAGGAATGGCACCAGGAGAGGCAAGCTTTCGTGTTTCTTATAATGATCGTAGGAATGCAGAGATGATTTCACATTGCAAGTTTCGAGCGGACGTTATTATAAACTCACGAGATTAAGCCTTATAGCGTTTCCAAGTCGTTCGAGTTAATATACAAAAAAATTTTATTTACAGAATACATAATATTTGACATTTCCTAACAGGCAGAGTTTGCACCAAACACGTACACTATACCATTCAATCCTGTTTAAACATCTTGAAACAAGGACTCGGATTGATCTTCGAGGTATTCTGATATTTCATTTTCAAAATATGATGTCTGAATGTCATCGTTCAGTGTATAGCTTAAAAGAATGTCCTTATCTGCTTCCTGACTTTCTGATGAGTAGGCGTCTTCAGCAGAGCATTCAAAATAAGTTTCGAGAAAATGAAAGGACTCCAGACCATACATGTTGTCTGCAAAGTTGCCAACCGGAATATCTTCGCATGACGTTAGGTTCTAGAATGTTCAGGCATTCATTATGAGATAGTTAAAAAACCTACCGAAGGAATTCCAGAGCAGGAAGAATAGGAGTCGGCAAGTGAAGAATGTCCAAAAGTGCTGCAATAAATAGCAGAAGTGCTATCTTGCTCGCCTTCCGTATTTCCTTCTTTGCTCTTTGTTGATAACACTTCTTGTGCTGCTAAATATTCGCCTGGTATGAAATTCCACGAGTTGGTCCAACCCCATACCCTGCGACCCTCTTGCCTTGACTGACAAACTACACACTCCGTATTGGACGCTCCACAAAAATTATTACATTGAACTAAATTTCTATCTTCCATAGGATATCGGGAAGAGTCAATTTCATGAAACGCAAGTCGGCTACTTTTACAACTGGGTCTGGCAAAGGACGTGTCTGCAAAATAGTGACAAAAACGTTGCAACTCTCTCTTTCTAAGATTCTCCGCAAACTTTATGTTTCTCACCACAACGGAATAAGAATATAACGAGTCGCTCAAACAGTCAAGGCTGTCTGGATCATAACGGGACCAACGACAAGTTCCACCAAACACTCCAAGCATACTTTGAAGTGTGTGAAGGAAAGTGGGTACTGAACTCAGCTCCTCCTCTATATGTGCTGGAAATTGAAAATCTTCTTCTGAGTATAAGCAATCTTCGTCAATAGTTCTTTCAGTAACAATTTCAACACTGTGTAGTAGTTTATGAGGTAGCTTGTCAACTTCAGGGGCTTCAAAAAGAATAAAATATCTTATTCTGTGGTCAACTGTCGGGAACTAGGGAATATCTGTTAGGCCCTCATTCCAAGACTAGTGTGAAATACAGACCTTCATCCAGTTGACCAGAACCGTGTTATTGTGTACATACCAGTGAAACTACAAAAGTAAACATTTGACTAAAATATTTGTGACTGTCTCTTACCTCTAAAAATTCTCCCTTCTCCAAATCAAATATAAACCTTCGACAAGCTGGGTGCACCATGGGGCCCCAGAACTTTGGAAGAGCAAACTGGTAGGGATCTCCTAATACCTATAGTGAGTGAGCAGTTTACAATAACGAAAATTGAACGAAGAGCATACATAGCCAATCAATATTCTGTTAACAACTCCAATTGGCTTTACTAGCAGCTCCAAAGACAATGAGTGGCCCTCCACCTCAACTTCTGCTTTGAGTGCGTAAGCTGTCTCTATAGTTGAAGGCTGTATGCTATTCTCTGTTCTACAAAGCAGCCACTCTCTGGCTGTTTCATTCTCTAATAATACAGTTAAAGAGAATAAAGACATGATTACCAAAAGCCATATCAATCCACATGTGTCGGACTAATTAATCAAGGAGACAGTAACGGAAATTTCCGTTAATGAGTGATCGAGCATAACTCAGACCTACACTTCAATGTACAGATTCCACACAATTAAAACTTGCAATGGAAATAAGAGAAGCTTTCGTTGTAAGATTTCAAGGATTCTGTTGTACAAAAAGAAGGACAACTGTTCAAGAAGGTCATAAATTCTGTTTCTTTTAGGGGAAGAAATAAATGCATAAGAAGCAAAGAAGAGACATGGAATAAAGACTATTTCAAGAAATCTTTCTTTCATTCCTTGTATTTCGTATATTGAACACCAAGAGTGCAAAATTGCCCAAAGGATGAATCTCTTTTCTTCACCAACTGGCAAAAGACAGTGGTGCTTCAACCTTGAGGTATTGACAGAAGCTGATCTATATCTGTAAAGGTTGAATACAGATTTCAAGAATATGACACTGCTTAAGCCTACGAAAAAATAAACTAGTCGCAATAGGAAGGATAATAACTCTACAATCAAAGAGTCTTCTATCCAATCTACAACACATGTGGTCTACAACACTTGACCAACGTCCATTTCTTTTTTCAATTGCGTCCTGCGAGGTCGTAGAAATGGCAGGTATTTGGGCAAGGTATAATGCTGCACTTACTGCAAACCCCCTGAAAGTAAAAACTTTAACGGTATGGAAAAAGTATTTCGATCATCAACTCTTTTGAAAGATATTGTAGTCCTTTTTTGGTTTTACTTTGGGAGATTTGATAGCCCAGTCCCCAGATATGTTGTCAGGAAATCCTTGGGATTACATGAGAACTGCCCGGTTTTCTGCTTTCGGTTTATGTATACACGGTCCTATTGGACATTATTGGTATCAATTTTTGGATAGGGTTGGTATTTTCCTCGTTTCTTTGTAACAAATATCTAATTCGTCGTTCTAGACGGTGATGACCAACGCTCCAAAATCGGGCCTTGCAGTTGCCACTAAGACGGCGATAGATCAGCTTCTTTGGGCTCCAATATTTACTTCTATATTCTTCTCTTTTATGAAAACGGTCGAAGGACACCCTGACCAAGTCACAGAGGAAGTAAAAACGAAGCTCTGGCCAACAATGAAAGTCAACTGGGGAGTCTGGCCTCTTGCGCATTTGATCAACTTTAGATTCGTTCCTTCATCTCAGAGAATTCTTTACATCAACTCTGTGCAGATTGGATACAATACTTTTCTTTCGACCATGGCAGCATCAAAGACTAAGGAAGAAGTATCAGGAGCCTAAAGGCATTTATTCTTTAATAAAATCTAAAGGTATTTTGTGAAGTTTGTTTCTTATATAGAATTTTTTTAGAGCTTCAACACGTACATCCCATTGGTTGGATGAACGATTTGGACATCATTCCTACTTTGCTAGTTAGTTGTTCGGTGTTTCTTGGAGTATGCGTAGAACCACGAACGAAACTAAACTTACCAAAATTGTCAATTCAGTGTTATAGAAAGTTATAAACTGCCAACTATTGGACGGTTTAGCTTACAATAAGGGACTTATGAGTTCAATTTGCTCTTGCTTGTGTGTTGAACAGCACAATTTAGCGAACATCCGTAGTAAGGAACCTTTTTGTTGTTTATCAGAGAACAAAACTACTTATATTTGTTTAAAATAAACGTAAGCTTTCTTGTACGTGGAAAACAATGGTTTGAGCTAACCAAAAACTAGTCTCTTCTGAGAGAAGAAAAGAAGAATCGACAGAGCACATCTAAAGACAAAACTCATGCTTGATATAAGCACTAGAAGTATCAGAAAAGTTCAAGTTGAAAAGCCTGCAGTCTCTTAAGGAAGAAGATAACCATGAGTGTTATCTTCTCTAGAGTGTAGGCAATAAAAATTTCGTTATCAAAGGGTCAGTTCTCAGAGTTTCAGGAGTTCTGCCTAAAAGCCTGACGAGATAAAAACACAGCATCTAGGGTATTTGTACTAATTTTTTGGTAGTCTTCGTCGTAGCATGTGCAGAAAGGCACATCTCTGCAAGTTTCCTAGAAGAATGTGTTATTAGACTATACACAACACCTTCGTTACGAATTCTTCCCACTCGGTGTAAGTAACTTGCTGCAGTTTTGGGAAAGTCGAACATAATGATCGCTCCAATGGATGGAACATCTAAACCTCGTGCACCTAAATCAGTGCAAACAAGAAATCCAGCATCCTTCTCACAAAACCGTATCCAACTAGATCTTCTCTCTTTAGGAGGCATTTCTCCATGATAACAAGCTGATGGTAAACATTCACCTTTCTCATTCAAACCAGATAACACATGATCAACAAAACGACAAGAATCTACAGTATTGCAAAAGACTATTGTCTTCGAATCCTCATTTTTGGAAATTTCTTTGACAAGTTTCTCTAGAGCAGTTCGTTTCTCGGAGACTTTCGCTAAATAAAGAGGTTCGGACCTGACTCTTTCTTCCAAAGGCAGCTGGTGCAGTTTATCCGATAGGACAAAGCTCGTTGAAGGACAATAATAGTGAAAAAACGAATCGACTTCTAGTGTTTTCAAAGCTGCAGTACCTATCATCTGAGGCTTTCTATCCTTCAAGACGGCGTGTCTTTCTACATTCAACAAGAACTCTTTCGTCTCTTCTCGAAAACCAAGACGCGAAAACAAGTAGTCTGCTTCGTCAAAAACAATATGACGAAGCTCACTAAGCATAATGTTCTTCTTTCGGTTGTGTTCCAAGAAGCGTCCTGGAGTTGCTACTACCAAGTCTCTTGGTACTGACAAACTTTCTTCTTCTGCCTTTCTAGACCGACCACCAACAATTTCTGTACAACTAAATCTAGCTCTGTGACTAAGTTTCTTTGCAACTTTACAAATTTGTTCACCAAGCTCCCTTGTTGGTGCAAACACGAGGCAACGTGGTCGGTTAGGAAGTCGTTCTACTCGACCCGACTTCTCCTGACGTGTAAGAAGTTCAACTAAAGGAAGCAAAAAAGTAAGCGTTTTTCCTGAGCCAGTTTCAGCGCCAATAAAAACGTTGCTTCCTGTCAGTATTTTGGGAATTCCTCGGTTTTGAATCTGCGTTGGCACGTGGATTCCCTGCTCGTCTAGAGAAGCAAGTAACTCTTTTCCTATTCCAAGGGAAGCAAAAGGACTAATAGTATGTTTTGCTTCTAGTTTGGAGTGGATTGAAAGTGTTCTTTTCAACAAACATGTTCTCCACTGACCCGGAAGACCAAAGAGCCTACAGAAAGAAAAGTGATATCGCATGAACGATTTCTTATCGCAATTTTTCCATTGTTGTTGTAGTGCAACTATAAGTATTGCCCAATGTTTTCGATAATAAAATCACAGCGTGAAAAGTTTTTTTTTTTTTGATAATAAAATTTCATTAGCTGTATCAACATCTCTGAACTGACTGCCGATGTGTCCTTTATTCTCTCATATAAACACATGTCAATCCTAGATGAGCTTTTTAGAAGAACCTTCATTTTTGTTTGCAAGTTTTTGTGAAATGTTTAAGCTTTGAAAGTCCAAATTTCTTGAAATGCTATTATTCTTCAATAAAACAAATCCTTTAGAGATCGTTTGTTTTCATGGATGACGATGAAAAGCCAGAGAGTTTAACACTGTACTCTTGGGAACAGGACATAGTTCGTTCGTGGGAAACTCTAGAAGAAGATGAAACAGGGAAAATAAAGGATTTGAGCTCTTTTGAACGTTCCCGAGTTAAGCGCAAGCGTAAGAACACTCAGCAAAACGTACGAAGAGGACTTATTCGGTTCCTTGTTCTAATTTTGGACTTGTCTCGTGAAGCAAAGGAAACTGACGTGAAACCTTCACGTGGAGAGGTTTGCTTGTCTTGTGCACAAAAATTCTTGTATAGCTACTTTAATGAAAACCCCATCTCGCAGTTGGCTGTTGTGGTGTTGCGAGATGGAGTGGCAGAAAAGCTCAGTTCTATGGGAAGTAATCCTAGGCAACACTCGGAAGTAGTTAAAAATGCAAACCAAAAAGGTTTCTATGGTAACTGTTCCTTACAAAATGGGTTGGATGTCGCTTTGAGCCTGCTGCACTCCATTCCTTCATATGGGTCTCGTGAGGTGTTGATACTATACAACTCCATATCTTCTTGTGATCCAGGAGACATCAGACAGACTATAGAGAAGCTAGAAAAGGAGAGAATCCGCTGTAATGTAATAGGAATGGCTGCAGAATTGTATATACTCAAATATTTGGCAGCTCGAACGCATGGTAGTTACTTTGTCTGCATGAACGAAAGTCATTTATTAGAATTGTTAGAAGACTTCGTGGTTCCTTCCGCGTTAATAGAGAATAATACTAAGACTGCACTGGTTCGTATGGGCTTTCCAACTTTGAAGGCATACAAGGAGCCGAAAGTCTGTCTCAACGACAAGGTA
Organism: Galdieria sulphuraria; assembly: GCF_000341285.1. NCBI lineage: Eukaryota > Rhodophyta > Bangiophyceae > Galdieriales > Galdieriaceae > Galdieria > Galdieria sulphuraria. The sequence goes on from NW_005178466.1 coordinate 207,153, forward strand.
TTGAGAAATCAAGTATTTGTCTGTCCTCGTTGTGAAGTAAGTAAAGCTACTTCATGTTACTTTTTTGCATTCTCTTAAAAGAGATTCATGAAGTGCTGTTATGGAGAGATTCCCATAGAGTGCGTTCTATGTGGCCTTATACTAGTGTCAAGCTCGCAGCTCGCTAGGTCTTATCATCATCTATTTCCCGTTGCGAATTTCCATGAACTTGAAGAAGACAAATATAAGCAAAGGTAAGTTTTATGAGAAAAGATAAAAGTCACTGAAGATGATGCATGATAGTCATTTCCAACCAAACTACTGCTTTGCGTGCAAAGGAACATTTCCTTTTGAAGGTTCTGAATACTTTGTGTGTCCAAACTGTCAAAACATATTTTGTGGCATTTGCGATATATTTATTCATGATGGACTCAATAACTGTCCTGGATGTGAAATTCGCCCAGAGAATCGAATAGCTTCACAAACAGATTTCAGTTAATTTTCAAGTTGGTATTATATAAAAAGTTGTTCACTACTGTACAAAATTTTTCTGGTTCTTCAGCTGTTAACCAATGTCCTGCTCCTGCAATGGTTTCTATAATAGCGTTGGGGAAGAAATCCCGAATAGCTTTCTCAGCCGCTGAATTCATCACGTAAATGGATCTCTCCCCTCGGATAAACAGAGTAGGTCCATTATATACTTGGCCAATTTTTACTGGAGATTCAAGAATCTTATCCATGGACTTCAAGAGAGCAGAAACATTCACACGCCACTTGAAGTGACCAGGATAGACGTCATGAGCTATCAAATTTTCTAAAATGAAGTCTCTCACACGCTTATTCTGAACTCCATTTTGTTTCAGCAAATCGTCCACCTGCCTATGAACAATCCACATCAGTGCATCTGGACAAGAATAAGAATTGGACTTACCAACGTTCAGTACAACTCTCCGGGTTTACTTTGGACATTGCAACGATTGCGTCTGTCGGCAAATTTTTCACAAAAACCGGATCGCTATAGTCGATGGGAGCTAAATCAACCACAACGAGTTCTGATACTAGTTGTGGATATTCCAAGGCAACTTTCATTCCAACCTACACTAAATTACAAAGCGTTCACTGGTTATTTCGGATGAAGATACCTTTCCTCCCATACTATGACCAATTATGACGCTTCTTGAAATGCCATGATCCTTCAAAAAACGAATTACGTCTTCAGCGAACACTTTATAGTTCATAACCGAAGAATGAGGACTGGATCCGTGGTTTCGGAGGTCAAGAGCATACACTCTACGGTCTGGAACTGAACAACAACTCATTTAGAAACCAGATTAATCAAGGTGAAAATATTGGATACCAAAATTATCCCTTGCAAGTACTGAATGGTACGTAGTCCCTGAGGCCAATACTCCGTGGAGGAAGATAACAGGAGGCTTAGAATTGGATACTGAAGTTGGGCGCTTTTCTGGAATCTCAGTGTATGAAAGGCGCAGAATATCTGTATAAGTTTGTCTTTCAGAGAAGTGTGCCTCCATACACAAAGAACGAAAAGGACGAAGAACCTTGGTCTGATGACATTGAAAACTCAGCAACCATTTCCGACACTGCATGGCTCCAATCGAGACGAATTTCTCCAAATCTTGACTACTAATTTTTCTTTTTCTATACTAATTCCGGATTCTAAATACTTTTCGGTGATGCTTGACTAAGAATGGTTACCATAATTTGGAAATTTCATGTTACTTTTACTGGATTCCGTTCTGAACTTGTCTTAAATACAATCATCAAACTAGAAGACCATCCTCTCTTTTGACAAGGTGTCCTATTGTGTCAGCTTCCTCCTTCGTCTCTGTTTCATGGAAACTACATTGTTTTGCTTCCTTTCCATACATACATAGAGCCATTTCGATTCAAATAAACGAGTCCGTATCGATAAATATATCTCTTTGAGTAGAAATCTATAGGGAAAAGGCTTTTTTATGACGAAACGGCAAATTGAACTCAAGACCAGCCCAAGAGATGTTGTCGTTTCTAAACGGAAATTGTATGCAAGCTGATAGGTGGAATAGCCACAAATATTTTTTTTAAATCAAAAGTGGTTTCTAAGATGAGTGTTCATAAGTTACTGATAATGGTATATCAAAAATTTGGGTGTTGTTCAGATTTTAGTAGAGCTCAGCCAAATTGGTCCAATTTACGATGAATAAACATGGTTTATACAAGACTTTGTTTAAAAAACACTGAACAAAAGTATCTATTTTTCCCTTTTACTGGTCGAGAGTGCAGCAATGAAAATGAAAGACTTGGAAAGCTTACAATGCCAATGTCTCTGGAACGGTCGCGATAATTCATTCCGAATGATTATGTGGGCCAAATGGAAGACAGGCCTTTAGTGGAGCACAAGTCCGTAAACGATGGATGACATACTGGCAGTATTAAAACAAGTTGAGGAAGAAAAGATCCTGGAATGCTCCACAACAGAAGAATTTTACGACAGACTGCTGAATATTGGTTGTCGTTCTCGTGCAGCAGACCATCCATACTTTCATGGAATGAGAGATGGAACGCTACCAAATGTGTTGCTGGCCTTATGTGACTATGCTTTGCAGAAGTCGGCGCTTCATAATCATTTTAAAGAAGCTAGAGGTTGTGCAGACGAAGAATATGCAGCAACTCAACCTTTGCGTGCAATTAGAATGGAAACCCCAAAGGCAGCGCCCATACTCATTAACCTTGAGCAAAGGAGTATTTCTGTTGTGGACGCAAAGTATGAAGATTTGTTTGGAAGACTCTTGAAAGCACTTGAACGAGAGGCAGGATCGGAAGGGTTAGCAATGCTTCCTCAAGTGAACGTTGGCAGGTATTTTGGAGAAGAATTTGGGAGACTTGTAGAGTCGGAAAATTTTTTGTTCCTGTTAGGTGTTTTAAGTATTCGAACATTTCCAGTGGTCCACACAGTATATCGGTATATTCTGGAAGCGTTCAAGAAGTATACGAGACTGTCACCCAGAGAGTACTTTTTCTACCAGCTTGGTTCAGAATTGGAAACTCCGTTGTATGGCTATCTAAAGGAAAAAATTTGTACGGTTTGTAAGACTAGGGAAGATCGATGGGAGGTGTCAAAAGGTTTTGCACATGCTGCGGCTTGTCAAAGTCGATATTGGGATCGTTTATATAGAAGAGCACTTGGTTATCCCAGAAATAGATGGAAAGATACAGATAGACTTGAAATACCCATTTCGCCTGTAAGCAGATTCAACCAGCTAAAGTCGCGCCTACTTCAGCATAAATTTGACCATAGTGACCTTGAAGTTTTACCTGAAGAATCGCAGGAGCATTCTTCTATTTCGAGTAACACTTATTCATTGGGGAAGCCTTCAGTGTGAATCGAATTGAATGATTCATTTTTTTTGAGTTTGTTTTACTTTTGAAGTTGAAGGTTTTTAATGACACAATGGTCAATGTATTTTTCGTTACTATGCTTGCTAAGGATTGAGGCGAGTTGGATTAGCAGGACGCTAACATTAATTGCTACACAGCAACGGAAGTTTCTATGTGATACTAGTTGGACTCTTTGCATTTTCACAGGCTGGATATATTTAAGACAAGCTGAAGCCATTCACTGAAACTCGTTATTTTAGTCACAAGAGTCTAATTTACTTCGGTAGCTCGTCGAGGAGGCTTGATTAGTGAGTGATGGAAGGGGGCACTTTCAGTTATACATTCTAAAGTCCGATGAGAAATATGAAAGCAAACCAGTTCATATGTAAGCCATTAAGAAACAATGTCTACTTGATATGTTTTCACAGCTTGTTGTTGGAAAGAAAGCTTTGTGTAAATTTAGTAACTATTTGAGATGCTGTTCTTCTATTTTTTCCAATGTACAATTTAATGAAGTGTCTTCAATAAAGGAAAGTGAGTCCTCTATCTGAGACGAATGTAATTATAGCAACTTGCATTTAGATATCTTTCATCAGCAGAGTTCCCAGCTATCAGAAGGCATTTCTACAACACATTCTTGCAATGTGCTCTCATTTGACTCACCATTGCGTTCGTAGAAGAGGTCTTCCTGTGTTCCTTGAATTTTGATAGAGATAGATAGACTACTTGTCTAGAAGAGATGATGAGATGTTGAGTGCAGCATCGAACCATGTCTTGCAAAATAAACTATACATTCAGTTATTTCTTATTGACTCTTGAGGAAATTGTTGGAATTCCACAATTGTTGTTGCTTATTCATTCGCAGGAACATCTCTCACGTATTTCGAACAAATTTCACTATACATTCTATGAAATGAATTGTTTAGAAAACGAAGTCTGTTAGATGATAAGTGGAGTTGTGTCTCTTGAAATAATCAAGTTTCAAGAGTGAGGCATTCAATCTATGAAAAAATCCTTTGGATACGTATAAGAAACTGATAGGTCTTGATTTGAGGGCCATCTTGGAGCATGGCGAGTGATTCCGACAAGTCCTTCCTTCGAGAGTTTTGGGAAAACTTAGGAACTCCAGAAGAGCCACCTCCTTTACCTAAAGAAGTTGAAAAATTTTTTAAATCGTTAGGTTACGGTATGACTGCTGGGATGGTCACTGGTGCTATGTTTGGATGGAAAGATACAAGGAATCTGAAGATACCTTCTCCTCCAGACTTGCCGCGAAATCCTCACGCTCGAGCAACTTATTTTGTAACCAGAGGAATTATGGCGTATGGCGTCAGATTTTCTGTTTTTACTGGTATCTTTACTCTAACTGATATAATTTGCAGCAAGTTTCGCGAAGGAAAGGAAGACTTCATCAATACGACAGTGGCAGGTTCTCTAACCAGTCTTGTATTTGGAGCCATAAAATATGATAACATAACAGGGCTGGTTGCAGCTGGTCTTGGAGGTTCTTTGGCTTGTATAGGAGGATATGTGAAGGACAGTTTGGAACAGTTTGTGCAAAAGCAAAGGGAAGCAAGGAAACTTGAAAATCCACAAATGATGTTAACGAAATTGGATATTATCATAGAAAGGCTGGAAGAAGAAAATGAACGTTCGCTTAAAGGTCTTAGAGATTCATTCAGTTCTGAAGATTCCGATAAGTAGATTTTAAATACTTTGTAACAAATGAGTGGGGCTTAATGTTTATACTATTTCTTCCGACTGAAAAGGAACTATTTGCCTCGATTATGTATTAGAATGGAAACACTGTCATAGTGACTTGCAGACAAAGGCCAAGTTTGAACTACAAATCTCGGAAAGTGAAAAATAAACCGCAAGTTTACGAATACTTTCCAGTCTGTCACTATTTTGAATTTACGGAGGAAGCTTCAATGCGCGACCCTGTTTCTTACTAGAAGGAATGCTTTGCTTCAGCAATTAAAGACCAAACCAAAGACTGACTCACTATTTCAAATAATAATAAAAAAAGTCTGCATAAAGAGATGTTTGTATTAGGCCTGCAGTCCAAGTAACATACTGTCCACGATATGTACTGTCAGTAAAGAAACGCCATATCCAGTTCAAAACATAACAGCCACGATATGCTATACAGTGTGAATACACGGTTAGGACCAAACCAACTACTTCTTACCTCCAAGACAAAATATATAGTGTGAAGTGAGATTTTCGACCTCACCAGTTCGTTGAAGCAACAACAGCTGAGGGAGAATTGCAACTGCTTCCAGGTATTGTGAAAAGGACCACAGAATCTTTCAGGTGTCAACAACAACAAGCAGATCTCTCCTTCTTGTACTTACTTCCAAAATAGTATATCGTTGAGGGAAAATGAACGCCAACACTGCAGCTGCTCCCAAGAGAAACGGCACTCGAAAAGTGTCGTGTGAACGATCGTATGTGTGTCTATATTTCACCCTCAATAGATAGACGCAATAAAAGGTACTCGCAAGAAATAGCAATTTCAACACTGTGTTGTACAAAGATAGCGCACTATCAAAATAACCTCCAGTGAACAAGTCCAGATATCGAGTTAAAAACACAATCGCATAAAGTTCTAAAGTTTTTCTTGAAATTCCTTATTTTCTTTAGCAAAGGCAACCCACGTGCAAGTCAAATACCTGTGCAAGTACGAGTTTTCCTCATCTTATGTAGTAAAATGAAAATACTTATGCAATGAAGAAGGTCTCCAGCAATACGGAAAACGTTCATCGACGACGACAAAGCCATGATGAAGAAAGCCTTCCAACTTGACGCTATTGACCACCAAAGGGAAATCCTATCTTAGCAAGGATACGATTGCTCTGTTATGCTGTCATATTTAGTTGCTCTGTCATGTGGACTTGAAAAGGTTTGATACCAGTAGTATTGCAAGTTTTCAGTGGATCTTGATCACAATACAACGAAACTAAAGGAACAAAAAAAGTATTCAGAGGATATGGTGGATACATCTAAGCCTTTCATTCCCTCTATGCCCAAGTCTACTCTTAATGGTCCTTACAAAGCAGTAGTCTCAATCAAACTATTTTCTTGCTATAAAGCATGACTGATTTTATTTGAATATATAAAGCATTTGTTAATGTAGTCATCTTTAGACCACAGTCTGCGCAGTTGAAAGAGTCAATATGAAAAGGTGAAGCCTATTAGAACGATAATGAGTTGAAAACCCCCTCCCTCAAGTAAGAGGTATCTGAATTAATGAAAAGGCATTCTTAGAATCTTCTTCTTTCTTATTTACTACATAACAGCCTTATGTCTTGGGACCGAAAATTATCTGGTACTAAACCCTTCAAGTGAATTCTGGAGAGAACAATAAAAGCTAGCATAGATACATGACATAACTAGAATTCAAGCAGAACTGATTTATTCTCTTTGAAGTAAACACATATGGAAAGACCTTTTTAAGTTATTGAAGCTGAACAGTGTCTCAGTTGGCTGCTTCAAATGGGATTCTGCTAAGCGCCAACGAGTCAATTCAATTTTGGATACAGAAAATCTTTAAATTGTGAACATGTCTTACAGTGAAAGCCAACCTTCTGTGACTCTAAGAGGTTCAACTGAAGTAGTATCTGACTTTTTCGTGTACAGTGTAAACAGTATACTTTACCAGCGTGGTATATATCCTGCAGAGCAATTTTCAAGAGTCAACAAGTATGGACTCACGATTCTTGTGACTAACGACAATGAACTTAACAAGTATCTGCACTCAGTTTTGGGACAACTAAAAGGTATCAGGAAGCTTATTAGAAAAGAGTAACAGATTTATACTTTTTTCTAGAGTGGACTTTACAATCCAAAGTACAGAAGTTGGTCTTAGTTATATGTAGCGTCGAAACCGGAAGGGTTTTGGAACGTTGGCAGTTCAACATAGAGATAACAAACAATAAAGATAATTATAATAGGTAAGTTTGTTCCTGCTGGTCCAATCTTTGTTCAATACTCGGCAGTAACGTTGATAGCGATGAGCAGCAAATTGTTTCTCAGATCCAAGCAGTAATTCGACAAATTACTGCAAGCGTTACTTTTCTACCCCTATTAGATGAACCTTGCACCTTTGACATGTTAATTTACACAGATGTTGATGTACAAATACCAGAAACTTGGGAAGAATCGGATCCAAAGATCATTATCAATCAGAAAGAAGTGAAGCTTCGTTCCTTTACAACTAAAGTATTATGGTATCATATAATATTTAGTTTATGGCACTCATCTTCATTTAGGTACACAAGGTTGAAACAATGGTGTCGTATGCAACAGATATTCATTAGAAATGGCGATGCCGCTTAACAAATTCGAACTTTTTAGTTGTGACCATTTTTTATACTCTTTTCTTCTGTTAAAGCCGACATAATAAATGTCATGTAGTCAGCCTTACGGATTGATCTAGTTGACTATACATTGTATGTCTCACTTTCATGTCTAAGCAGTATTACTAAGCTTTAAAAAAGTGTTTAATGGAGTGAAACCATGAAGGAATAATGACAAATATTTCTTACTATTAAGAACTATTGCTACGATGGGACGTAAATTATCCAAAGGTAAAGGCAGAATGTATTTGAAATTTCAAATTACATGAATTTACCTACCGCAGTTAAAGACGCAGTCATCGAAGACTTTGTTCAAAGTTTAACCCCATTTAACCAGGTGCAAAGTGTAGAAAGGAAGCTAAATTTCCTAACAGGGAAGGATGGAAGTAGCTCAAATACTCTTTCGGAGTTGGAAAATTTTATAAACGATCACCTTAGCGCCGACCTTAGCTCTGCAGATGTTGAAATGGACCTGTTCTTGGTAGGATGGAAAAGTTTCCTTTCACAGAGAAGCTAAAATCAATCTACAAGGCTAGAAAAAAGTTTATTGAAAAGGCCTTTTCGTACTTTCAAGGAAAAATAGTAGCTGAGAAACTCTCAGAGCAATGTAGAGAGCTATGTCAAGACAAACTTGAGCCTCACTCTTCAACATACAATATAGACCCTAAAGAAAGACAAGTTGACTTTTCCTATCTCTTTAATATCAATACAAGTGTTCTATTTAATGAAATGAATAACGAGGAAATCCCTCCATTCATGCTGACAAGACAACAAGCAGAGTTGTTAAAACAAGGCGTTGTTGACAAAACCGGAAGCCTATGTGAGAACCTTGGAAAACTCTTGGACGTTGAGATTTCGGCGAATAACAAAGGAGAACTCTCTCAAAGTCGTAGACGTATAGACTTATGTATCAAAGAAAGCTACGCTGTCTATGAAAATACGAAAGCACAATCTACCAATGCATTCTACCAATCCTTATACACCTTGGCTCAGATTTTCAAAGACTTGAAAGATTTACTTCAGCAATGGAACAAAGAAGCAATATCTTCTTTCGACTTGAAGATCTTCAAGATAAAAAGACTTTGCCTTCAAGTGGAAAATTGCTTTTTCAAGCTGAAGTTACTGAGAGAAAAAGTCTTGGTAGATATTTACGATACAAACAGCCGTAGAAAATTGAGCCAAAACAAAGAATATCTTAACATTAAGTATAACAAGGCAAGTCATCGCTTGTTATGTAATAGCGTTGCTAACCTCTATACAGCTGTTAAGCGAGCACGACAAAATTCAGTCAGCTCTTGAGAAATATATGAGAAACAGAGATGAAATGGATTCTATTGCTCTGGAGTACCGAAAGACAGTTCAAGCAATACACGAAAGAGAAGAGGAAATCAAGTGTTTGAGGAGACTTCATATTCGATCCCAGTCATGAAGCAGTATTTGTCTGCTTTAGTATTTTCTTTGGAGAAACTCAACTGCAATTGTTATTATGACTTCTTCGAAGAGGAACCAAACCTCTTAATGGCTTTTAGATTTTCAATGATATCATAGTTCTCACGGTAGAAGCCACTGTTAGTTTGAGATCTTTAAACAAGTTGTCAAAGTATTCAGGCGGTTTCAATAGTCTGTTACAATCTTGTATTTTTTACAGACAAACCATCTTGTATTCAATTAGAACGATATGCAAGTATATTGATAACATAGTTTACTATTAAATTGATGCAAAGTTACATTTCCTATTAATGTATTCTCTTGCTTACAACTCTAACTATACAAGTGATTACAGACAGTGTAAGGCACCTGTAGGAATCAGAGAAGCCTTTGTGGCATATACTCTTACAAAATAGGATATGAGATCCTTAAAGTCTATATCAACTGCTAAGATGACCGTCTCTTTGTAGCATTCTGAGCTTTTATCGTCACGATTGTCAATTGAATCTACATTATCAACGATACGACTTGATGTTATGGTTGAGTTCACAAACTTTGAATAACTTGTTTCTGTATTACATTACACAGATCCCTCCAAGGTATGTTCAGCGATTGATTTCTCGCACAAACTCTGCTTGAAGGTACGAGATCACTCACTTTAGGATTCTCCATCTTGAGGCGATGAGAATGATCTCCCTCTCTAAACTTTGTGACAGCAGCATCCCATTGACTTGTTAACCTTTTCGCCTTCACTTCAAATTCCGGATGCGAACGTGTGATTTTTTGCAAGCATTGTTTGAATGATTTAGTATCTGGCTCTGCTATTAAAAAGTCGTATCTAAGAAGATATTTTCTGGCTAATTCTTCAAAAATATTAGCCTTGTAAGCAAAAGGATAAATTTCAATGAGAACCGAATTCTCTGGAAGAAACACGATATTTGTATTTCCAGCCCCATGTACTGCAATGAGAATGTCTGTCTTCTGCATTATCGAAACTTGTTCCAAAAATGTCATTTCTTCAAAGTAAACGATTTGACAGTGGAATGTCATGTGACAAGTCTTCTTGTCTTGTGTGGATTCCTTCGTGACTTGAAGTTTACGAATATTCTCTGCAAAATTATCCGCTCCTACCAGAGTCCTGGCATTGTTTGTTTTTCGTGACAATATTGTCACTTGAATTGGTTTCTCGCACCAGTACGAAGCCGTTCTAGCCTCCTTTCTCAAATTGTTCACTTTAAAGAAGGAATTTTCGCTATTCAAAAGATATTTTACATCTGAGCCTTTGCCTGTTACTACGCTTCTGAAGCATTTCATGCTAGCGTTGATATTAATGCTTTCAACAAAAGACGACAAGTCAACCTTTCCAAGGAGTAAAGCAAGAAAGTCTTGTGTCCAACTTCCATTGAAACGATGAAAACCAGAATTATCGAACAAAAAGAAAGGATTGATGCCATAGTTGCTTTTTTGCCAATCAACCATTGGGAAGTTGCCTTCTGATGAATATTTCTTGTGGAAGGGCATCTCATGCAGAGTTGTTCTCTGCCCTTCTAAAATATCTTTGAAAGCAATGAATGGTGTGATATCTTCTATAAAGTGAGGCATATGTGTCCTCAAGGGGATGTAAGCAACCAAATCTCTGTCAATATGACGTAGATAGTTGGCAATTGAAACCACTTTCTGCCATTCTTCATATCCACTACTGTCATAGTACTGTTGTTTTAAACCACAATATTCAAGCTGTTTTTTCATATTGCTACTATTGAGAAAGAGATGGAGGCGATTAGAGCTTACACAAACTCCGAATATTCGACAAATAGTAATGTCATGGTGGACGTGTTTCCACAGCTGGATAAACGGAACTGGAGGTTCTTTGGTTTCTTCAGTATTGCCAGCAAATTCATATCCTGGTTGTTTAGTATTCGAAGACTTTTGCAGTTCTGTTGAAAGGGAACGTCTCTTCTGTAATGAAGCAGTTTCGGAAAACCAAGTCTTAGCACCGTCAAAAGACCAAGGCTCCTTAGGTGTAGCATATGAAGAATCCTTTGACCTTAAGTCTGCTTTCAAGTTTGCATTCTTTAGTAGCAATAATGTGTACGCAATTAGTAAGAGGATAAAAATCAAAAATATACTTCTTGCTCGTCTTTTAGAAGAAAGAGAAAGATAGAAGTTGCGTAGTTTCCAGGTGGGCCTATTCACTTGTAGAGTAGTTGGGGTCTTCCGCCTTCTTAAAGTGTCAATAGGAGACAAATCATTTCCACCGCTAGATATAAGAACATCGCCTTCACGGCAATGGCTATTTGCGCGGTTCATTGCACAACAAGTGAGAATGGCCCTCAATAATCGATCATTTTGAATTCAAAGCCGATCCGATGAAATTGTGGAGCATTGATCTTACAATGGTCTATTGACTGCTAAAAATCTCTATAAATAATGATGCCCAAAGCAGTAAAAGTTTTTTCTACCATTGATTGATAATTTCTCATTCAATACAGCCAGTCTTCTTCCAAGATTTAATGTCATTCTTCAATTAATATCTTTTGACACTATTTAAACTGCTAATGTGAAAGCAGACAATCGAAACAGTGAGCCATAAAAAGTGTCAAAGTGTCCTTGCTCAACTCCTTACGAGCAAAATTCAATCACAAATCAAGACCTGAAACTCATACTAGAAAACATAAGATCTCTTTAAACTGACTTTACATAACCGTCAATGAGTCCTTTAATAGTTCAACTTTATGGATGTTTAAATTCTTCTAAATCTATGTCTCCGGCTTGTCTTGTTCTCTTCATCGTTACAAATTGAATATTTCCCAAAGAGCTTTTCATTATATATTACCTTTCTAAGTTAGTTTAATGTCTTGATTTATTTGATATATACTGTTCATTTCTACTTTAATTTAATTGGTTAGACTTGGAAGAAAACTGTTGAAGAAAGTTCAGAAAGTTTTTCACTCGTGTTCAATCCTGATTACTGAAGGCGATTGGTGCGTAGATTTGCCGTTGTGTTTCACACAAACAGACTTAAACAATGGAAGCAACTTTCAACCAAACCAGGTCGTTAG
>NW_005178466.1:223003-254509 GCF_000341285.1 Galdieria sulphuraria
ATGCTTTGGAGTTGATTGTGTTTCCACATCACCGAGTCTGACTTGCAGGTTTGTTGACGTTCCAATTTCTTTATATCATGGTCAGACTGTCGAGGGGGAAATTGAATTGGTTAATTGTGGGCGAAAGCCTTTAGAAAATATATTTTATGAAGCAGAGTCGTTTAGCTGGTTCTTTCTCGATTTTGACTCCACAAACAGGGAAAGAATCACTTCAGTCAATGCCGGGCACTTGCCGATTCATTTAAATTGTGGACAAAGTACAAGGATTAAATGCTATTTGAGAGCAGCTGAATTGGCGACGGTGCCTAAAGCTGGAATACCAAAGGTCTATCACTTAGCATTTTGCATTCAAGTGGGTACGGATAGGGCAACTCATCGTTGGAGAATATGTCGCTGTCCTTGGAATGTCCATATTTTGCCCTCTTTACTACACTATCCTCGCTTTCTTCGTGTTTCCAGACATCACCATGACGCTTATATGATTGGTGTGGAAATAGAACATGCGGATCCCTCTAATGAAGAGCATTTTCAAGTACTTCAGATAGGAATTCTTTCTAGAGGAGATTATCGTGTCTTTGCATTGCAAAAGATGTCACCAAAGTACGATAAATTACAACCCATCTTTCTGAAACCAAATGAAACAGCAACTGTTTTTTTCTACGTGAAAAAAGCTGCAGCTCGAGAGGGCAACTATAGTGTTATTGATTTGGAATCGCAAGTTACTTATCAGGAAAATTATCACAAGCCTTTGGAAACGTTTTTTGCTGAAGAATACAGTCATGCGTTACCTAGCGACCATATAATTATTTGGCTTCACTGGAAGACAATGGACGGCACTAAAGGAATTCTGTTGGACAACAGTTTGTCGCTGAGACGATGTTTGTCTCAAACCGAGCATGATCTGGCAACTACAACTAGCAAGCAACATAGCGCCCCAGATAATAACAGAGAAGATTCAATGATTCGCTGTTATTTGGAGTTTCCATCCAAGGTCAATTATAACTTCAAAGCATGTATGCAGCCTGTTGTTGTTCCTGTTTCTGCAGTTTTTAACAATCTGCTTCGAGATGTTGCTGTTGACATATATGTAAGAGCACTGCCAGCGTCGATCGCTGAAGCAAGTCGAGGAAGAAGATGGCGAGGTCATGTTACTGCTAATTTATTGTCCATTCCTCCAGCAAGTCAAAGAAAGATACAGCTTGATGCTATTTTTCCTTGTGAAGGTGCATATGATGCAGGAGAAATATCTGCGATTTGTAACAACACAAGCCTTCAATTCGAAGGAAACAGTCAAATATACGTTGTCAATGATAATAGCACAGAGCAAGAAGATTCCATTGCAAATAAAATTTGAAGTCTAATCATCTATCTATATATCACGCCATAGGCAGCCTCTATTCTTCTACTTCCTTTGCAGCATATTACGAAGAGGACAGCGAGGTTTGATATGTCCTGGAGTACCGCACAAGTGACAAATAATTTGACCAGAAGGTCTAGCCTTTTTGTTGTCCTCTTCTTCTGATTGGTGTATTCTTCTTGCATCCTGTGAAACTTTGCCTTGGTTCAGAAGGGGATCGTTTCCGCTCCCACCAGTCGACCACTTTTGTGAGTCTAAGTTGAAAAAAGGAACAGGTCCCTTTCCTCTAGGTCTTCCAAAACCATAGGGATCTGCATCTTCTTCGTCTAACCTGGGAATCTCAAACTTGGCGTGACCAAACTTGCAATTTGGGCCATCTTTGCAGAAGCCTCGAAGATAAGCCGGACAAGCCACTTTCTTGATATGACGATATCTGCACTTCGCACCGTGTCGGCAAAAACCACGAGCATAGTATGGACATTCGTTTCTTCTAGATTCGGGGTCGACGTGTCTGTACAAACACTCTGTATTACTACACTCACCAAACTTTGAAAAAAAGTAGCACTCAGGCATTTTAGACATGTCATATTCATGTAAATATTCACAATATTCAGCTTTCTTACACAGTCCTCTCAACCAATGTTTGCAAACTATAAGTCGATCGTTTCTCGCATGGCGATATTGACACCAAGAACCCTTTTTGCACCCACTTTTTGAAAAAAACAAAGGACAAAGGTCAGTACTAGTCCCAGGAGAGTTGAAGTCTTCTTCAATCTGTTTATCAAAATTGTTTATTCTTTCAAAGGCAAAGATCTGGTTTCCAATAGGAGCCGGATCAAAAGATGTCTTCGTCGCCATAAGCACTTTGCCAAAAGTAATCAAAGAAGAAGAATCGATTTGAGGTAAAACCGTTCTTCTTTACTGGAATTTAGGGTTTCCTTCATGCAATTCATTAGTGTCTAAGTGCTATAAGTATAACTTTACGAACGCTTCCATGAAAATTCTACGACTACGATGCCTTGATGAGTTGATACCTTAAAAGAAATGGGGCAACATGCTATTTCTTTGTGACTCCTTTGATTGCTTTACACAGATAGCTAGTGTCCTCTTCGTTCCAATGACGACACAAAGTTTTTTGGCTCTATTTACTGAGGTTGAGAAAATTAAAAAGAATCAACTTTGTTCTTACCTGGTAACTGCAGTATACAATAAACTTCGATTAAATAGTGTGTAGTGCATAGGAAACAAAACAACAAAAACAACAGGAAATTCGGAACCCTTCAGAAGAACTCAGATCAAAAGCGACCTAAAACAACAATTATCAATACCTGAGATTTGTGTACGGTCAACGCGTAAGCATGCGATAAATTGAAAACAACATCTTCTGACGAATAGGAAACAATGCGATCCATAAATCGGACATGAACAACAACTTGTGATGTACGTGAGTATTTCTTCTCAAATCCTTCAACAACGCCGATATCGCCATTAAAGACCTGAAGAATAAAGAATTTGATATAAGAAAAGATAGTAAACGTAACGACATACGTCTCGGTTATAGTCATTCACTTTTTGAAATACTTTATCTCCCAAATGTAGAGTAAGTGAAGTGTTCCCAACAACAAAGCTGTGTCCTTCATGATTAAGATCCGGAGGATTTAGTTGTTGTTTCAAACTGAGGTTCAATTGAATGGTTCCGACAGAGCCTTTGGTTCCTGGAGATATAATTTGTATATCATGATAGGGAGAGACATTATTCTGAGTCCAAACATCTTTATCCAATAACGGATGTAACAATGCCACTGCTCCTGAGGGATCTTTTTCTTCAATCATAATCAGGTCTGTTTGCAATTGTGAAAAGAAACTGTTACACTTTTAAAACGCTTACCAGATATCCAAAAAGATAACTTACGTTGAAAGTGAATTTGATTGGTACATGTCCCAGATATGAGAAGCAGAGAATGTTGTCAAATAGGGAACTGTACCTAATCGTATTTGTGATGCTGTTTCTATAAGTGAGCTTCGTTGCTTCTGTTGACGAAAGTTGCTAGTAAGGTGTATAATACAAAACTGATTAGACATACAAATGTCTTTCAGTACCTGACCAGGCCCTACACTAGCCAACTGAAACATATCTCCAATCAAAACTAGTTTGGTATCAGGTTTCAATGCATTCAATAAAGAAAATGCCATTTCGATATCAACCATGCTGAATTCATCAACTAATACTGCATCAACATCTAAAGGTCTTCGTTTGTTTCTTTTGAAAACGCCTCCACGTTCCCCTCTAGGTTGATATTCCAACAGACGATGAATTGTTTGTGCGGTTAAACCTGTACATTCTGCAAGTCTCGCAGCAGCTCTTCCGGTGGGTGCAGTAAGTGCAATATTATTCGAACCATATTTAGTTTTCCATAACTCAACGATACGACGAGCAGTATATGTCTTTCCCGAGCCAGGACCACCAGTTATAATACACAACCTCGTATCTGAAAATACTGCTTCCTTTACTGCTGCCACTTGTTCTAACGACATACCTTCTTGAGCCAAATGAAGAGAATCGGGTAGAGAATGACCGGAACCAGCTCGATATCTTTTCAGTAGCGCCCCTAACTGAAACTCGTAATCGTACATTTTCTTCAAATATACGCAAGTCTCATGAGACGTAGAATGTAAAACGATAGCATTGCTCGTCTCAAGCGCTTCCAGAGCTTCCACAAATAAACTCTTATCGAATTGTGCATCTTCAAAGTCATCGGTAATAAGCTACAGTTGTTCAGCAAAGTAAACAAGATAAGGTGGAATCAAACCTTTTTTACTTGGTAAGACAGAGAAAGCTCCGTTTCATATTGTTTCGAGATACTATCACATTCACTTAAATAAAGAAAGCAATGACCTTCCTTCACTGCAGCACGCAAGGCAAGTTTGATAGCTGCACGATAACGACTGACAGCAAATTTTGGACTCATTGAGCGAGCTATCCGGTCAATCTTTTTAAAACCGACGCCTTTTAAATCCTCAACAAATACATATGGGTCGTTTTCGACAAGAAACAAAGAACGTTGAATTCCATAGCTAAACTTATTCGTGAGATCATCATAGCAAGATACAAAACATTACCTCGATAATATTCGAGATACCAACGACAAGGGAAATCCCAATTTCATAAGACCTAAAGTAGCTCTTCTCAAGATACCTTTCTCCTGAAAATGATCTATCAAAGCACGTGCACTTTTTTGCCTCACTGTATGGAATGTCTAAGTTAACATAAAATTGAATACAATAACTATCTACAAACTTACAACCTCGAACTTGCAGCAAATTTTCCATATCTCCTTGTTCCAAAACGTCTTCGATGCGCGTTCCAAAATAACTGCAAAGTCTTTTGGCCAAAACTATCAAAATAACTAGGAAAGTTGAATTAAGGAACAACATGCAATACCTGGACCTATTCCTGGGACAGTGTGAGAAGACAAATAGCTTTGAATGGTCTCCAATAACCACTCGTCTTTCTTCAGCTAATATCAATTCAAATAGTGACCGACTAGAAATCGATCACTCACCTCTGTCTTCAAAGATTGCAAATTCTGTTCTTCCAGACAGCTCTTTGCGTGGAACTGCAGACCATACTTGTCATGATGGACCCATTTTCCACATATAGAAACCGAGGAACCTGGAGTCAGAGGGCCAAAGTAACTAACCACTGTGAAGACGTCTTCCAAGGACTCTGTCGTGACACACTGCATAACTGCGTATTGTGAAGAATTTCCTGAAGTAAAGAGTATTCTTTCCACCCTTATCTACTCACACAAGTCACTCGCAAATAATAACTTCTCGTGTCTGTACCTCTATAGTTTCGGTATCTTTTCCGCAATATCCTCGCAAATCGCTATCTTTTAATCGGTCAGTAAGTCCTTTCTTCCTTAGTCTTTTTTCTTTTACTCTGAACTGCCTCCCGTATCTTTCCGATTCAGTAAGGTTTCCCTCGACTGATATTAAGTTCTGACGTGCTTGAGCACCCAAACGGCCTACAACCTGAATTGTTTCTCCTTCAAGCTCCTTGCAGGAACTTCGATGTACAAGCACTTCAAGAACTGAATATTGAGTTTCTCTTGATTCGAATAATACTTGCTGCACAGTTCCTTCAATACTGCTTCCTTTCAAGTTGACTGATTCCTTCTTGCTCTTTGAGTGAAAACTTTTGTAGTTATTTGATCTCATCAAAGTATCCGTCAATTTACCGCAATGAAAGGAACTGATAAGTGTCACAGGAAGCCAGACCGAGAAGGTAAACTTCTTCAACAGTAAACCTTGACGAGAAGCAAAGGAAGACAAAACCTTGAGTCTTCCACTGGACATATTGTAACTGTATTGGTTACGGCAACTAGTCAAAAGCAAGGAACTTGTTGTCCCCGGATAGACAAATAATATCATAGTTCAACATGAAACCCTCCTCAATCTTTTCAAAAGTGATAAGCCATTAAAACAATTGGATTACTGGACAGCTCTTGAATCCTCGGAATCGACCTCAGAATTCTTATGGTCGTTTCAATGAGTTTCTCACTGAAAAGATGATCTTTGAATGTTTTTGTATCCAAGGTAAGAATTCTTATCTCTCTTGTGAAATCTTTCTCTGTGACGCTGGCTTTTGATGATGTTTAACAATGGAAAAATTTGAAGTGACGAGATAAAAATGTGGAAATGTATATTATTGTATCATTGAAGAAATTCTATTCAGGTTATAGAAGACAAAGGAGATAATATTTTCCATTCGGAAATTATTCATGTATGTCATGTCCTATTAATACTCGCAATAGATAACAAAACTTTGCTTTCTACGCTGTTGTATCACTGAAGTGTGATTTTGTTAGAATTTCTCAAGAGTTTATAACTTTTCTTTACTTCGAAAAAGTATTTAGTAGTGGTTGATTCGGACTCTACGATTCAGAAGACTGAGAAACGAAATTGTCAATGAATCATATTTATTCTTCATGGAAGAGTGGGTTGTGAACGCTGATGGCTGCTCGCCACCTTCTTGGTCTGGTAACCTTATGCTGAAAGTTTCTTACCAAGGAGAACCAGGTTCATACTCTGAAAGTGCAGCACTGGAATTTTTCGGAAGAAACGTCGCCTTGCTTCCTTGTGCGTCTTTTGAAAGTGCTTTTGATGCGGTTGAAAATGGCTACGCAGATAGAGCTGTGATTCCAATAGAAAATTCTTTGGCAGGAACCATTCATAAAAATTATGACTTGTTGTTGCAACATGAGAAACTAAACATTGTTGGTGAGATTGATTTGCGTATTCGTCATTGTTTGATAGGTCTAGAAGGAGTCGAACTTCAAGATGTAAAACGTGTTCTTAGTCATCCGATGGCACTGGCACAGTGTAATAGATATTTAGAAGAGCATAATTTTATCCGTGAAGTTACATACGACACTGCTGGCAGTGCCAAAATTTTACGGGAAAAGAATCTTAGGGATGCTGCAGCAGTTGCTAGTGAACGTGCAGCCGAGCTATATGCACTCAATATCTTGGCAGCAGATATCGAAGACGAGCCTGAAAACTACACTCGGTTTCTGGTTCTTTCGAAGCAAGCGTATTTGCCACCTTCAGACAGTCAAAGCAAGACTTCCATTGCGTTCTCTTTGAAAAATACTGCTGGTGCATTATTCAAGGCCTTGTCGGTATTTGCTTTGCGAGACATTGACTTGACAAAAATGGAAAGTCGTCATCTGTATACTTTAGGTGATGACAAGGTACCTGAGACTCTGAAATCCGCTCGAAGATGGAAGTACCTTTTTTATCTCGACTTTGCAGCCAGTCTTGCTGATGAGTCAGCCAAAAATGCCCTTCGGCATTTGAGCGAAATAGCGTAAGTATCAATGAAATATTTACGACGGCTGCTTGAAATTTGATTTATGTTATATTGTCAGTCCCTTTATTCGAGTTCTTGGAAGTTATCGACGCGCAGTGACAAGTTAAGCGGTTTGTAACGACGACGATGCCTCATTTCTTATAGTCAAGTTTGCAATTTGCTCTTTAATCTGTCGTTATCGCTATTGCCCTTACTAAAAATCAATCATCTTTGTGAAATCTTTCTTTCAAGCTACAATATCCCTCTTCTTTTTTTTCAATCGAGCCTAAACAACTGAGACATCGAAATATGAGTCTACTGTTTGCCAAACGCATCCCTAACAACCATTTTAGAATTGAACAAATAAGGAAACGACACTTACATCTATGGGCAACGGACGAAATGAAGGCAAAAATAACTCCCATACATGTTGGTATGACCCAAAGATGGTCTTAAGGTTATGATAAAAACCAATATCGTACTCATGAATGTATCTTCTGCTGGCCATATTAGAATTCCTTTTCTTCTCTCTGTTCTCATAGAATTCAATAGTGGTTTGCGATGTTGCAATCAAATACAGGTGCCAACTTAATAGTATAAATAATGAAATAGCTACTTCTGTTAAAGCAACAGTTTGAACAGGTCAAAAGAGAACTTACCGACAGAAAGACAGAGAATGAAGATATATACAGCAACTTTTGCTTCTCTCGAGAATGAAGAAGTAAAAAATCCTGGAACAAAAAGCATATAGGAAACCGTTGCAGTTGCATAAAGTGCACCAAGGAACAAATAAAAGAGGAACAGGAGGAAGTATCTATAGTTGCGAAACCCAACACAACCGTTAATCCAAGGACAATGGTGGTCCATTCTCAAGACACATTTTTGACAGATACTGCAGTGATGAGCTCTAGGTGGTTTAATACAGCCACACTTTCTACAAAAACGCAGATGAATACCAGCATATTCTGTTCCTGAAATCAATTTCTGCGTAGGAGGTTCCCCAGGAGGAGTAAGCATACACATGATATAATTGAAAAGAATATTAAACAACAAAACTATAGATAAAACAATATGCAACGAAACGAAAGGCTTTCCAAGGCTTTGTAACAATACTGGCAAGAGGAACCAAAAATATGCGACCGCAACTGAAACAGTAAGACTTGAACAAAGAAAAACGTATAGAGGACCTGACTTCCTCAACGTTCTATCTACATTATTGTCAAAAAATAAAAACAGGTCCAGCAATATTTCCTTTGCATAGTGTACAGTCCACTGAAGCGAAGGCATCTCAAGAACCAATTCTACTCCTATGGGCCATTTTCATGAAATATTGATTGTCCTACAACGAATCAAATACAAATCAACCTTTACAAAATAACAGGAGTCGATGAACAACTCTTAAAAAGTCTGCCATACATATTACGATTGAATCGATATGCCGAATTCAAAGTGTTAGGTTGTTACTAATGCAAATATTAGTCACTCGAAAAGAAACAATGTACTATTTTTGGCTTCGACAGTGATTTGTCTACAATCGACAAGTATGACAAACGAATCCTTTAATAGCATCTGAAAATAAAATTTGGCAGAGGCTCAAGTATCTACTATATCAGGAATCGACAAAAAATGGAAACATATCTATCTGAACAATTTGAGGATTTGGAAATAACTGAAACAATGGAGTTGACTTGCTAAGCATTCTTCTAGTTATCATTCAGCTTAACCGAACCAAGAAAATCTAAAAGCCTGTCAGCATATTTCGGCGTAGATCAAATAAACTTGAGGGAAAGTTTATGGTACAAGGCATTTCCGACGACAACAATCGAGTCCGTGGCTCTATCTACTCTTTACCAACTCCACCCAAAGTCAACATTTCAGCAGGAATAGGTTGGAGTTTTGGTTGTGGTTGGTAAGTTGGAATTTTTGATGGTTGTACGAGTTTTTGAACTATCCTTAAAAAGTTGTTGTGGTCCCTTTTTTGGTATTGGTTTAGGATACAGTCTTTTCCACGGAATTACGTTTGGAGCTGGAGCTGGTATTGGTCAGTAAACAGTTATGCATAAGTTTACAAGGCTCAACGTTCGAAAGGGACAGTTTGTGGAATTGGTTTCGGGTCGGGTTTTCTTTCCGGTATAGGAAATTCAGTAATTCTTGCAGGCTTCAATACCTTGTAAGTTTGTCTGTTGTTGTACGATTCACAGTCTCATCATGCGTCGTTACAGGTTTTCTTTTAGTCCACGAAGCAAATTTTTGGAAGACTTCCTTCTTGAGCTGAAGAGGAAACTTGAATTCAGATTTTGTACTAGAAACCAAAACAAACACAACTTCAAATGGTTTCATAACCGACCTAACAAGACTACGAAATGACATAAGAAAGTTTTAGAAATAACGGATAAAATCTTCATCGCATATCATTGCGGTTTGTTTTGCAGATATATTCGAATGATAAGCTAGCATTTTCTCGGGTCTTATTCGATGGATTGCTAAAAATGACTCTGTGCACTTTCGTTTTCCGTAGTAATAAGGTTCATTGATGAACTTTTCGTTGTCCACAGCAGTGGTTAACTCTCTTCCAGCGATAAGACAGATACTCTCAGTACAGTTCAGAATAGAATGTGGTAAATCTTTGTTCGAATGAAAAAATACAATGCCTCCCACAGTGACATCTTCGAACTTTACAAGTTGAAATGGACAATTCGAACTTGCACATGAACGATAGCTTCCATTGCTTGAACAAGCCAAATTTTGTGGACGGCATTGTGCAATAACATGTACAAGATCCATAGTTACAACATACGCGAACCCAAACAAATAAGGAGGCCAAAAATGAAAAGGATATTCTTCCATTGCAGTATACCAACGGTGGTTTTTCCAGCCATCAAAATTTAGCGGTTTCGAGGATCCAAACTTCACAAGAGTCCCCATATAAAAATTTTGTTTTGTTGCTTCATTCAAAGTCTCTATCAGTCTGTCCACCTTGATGTAAACATCTGTATCAGATTTGAGAATAAAGGAGGCGTTCACGTTTTCGGATATCCAATCGAAGGCCAATATCGTTTTCAGCGTCAAGTTGAAGTATGCTTAAAAAAGAAAGAGATGAGATTGTGAGACATTCCAATAGCAACGACTTACTATCTTCCATATTGAGAACAACTATATCATGGTATTCTCTATTCTCTCTTCTCAACTCCTCGAGTTCCAACGAGGAAAGGTTCTCTCCTCCCAAAAAGAATTTGTGTTGCACTTGACTACCCTTTCCCTGTAGCCACGAACTGCGAATAGCACTTCTCACGCCATATTCAGAAGATTTAGATATCAACGCGACGAAGAGCAATGAATATGATATCTTGTTCTCGCTGCTTTCAGCATCATCCCACTTCCTCATTTGACATGTCCGCAAATAACAAAAACAACTAAAAAGCACAGAAATAAATATAAACAGCTTGTGCCTACAAAGTCTAGAAAAATATTTTCTTGAAGCAAAGCCAAAATAGCCCCTTTTATCAAATGGTCCGTTAACCTTCTTTGACATGTGCAAACAGAAATCTCACTCCAAAAATCATAATCGAATTGCTCAAATCGTTTTGAAAAGAAATACAAGCATGACGGAAAAATGCTATTTATAGGATTTCAATTTGCTTCTTGCTTTTTCAAACTTTGAACAACAAGAATCGAATACACCGAAATTCTTTAAAGAAGAAATCATCTTCGGTATCACTTCCGAAAAAGTGCTGAAATTAAATATGACACAAGAATACATCAGTTTCCACATTCATAAAATCTCTAAATTTGTCCACCTTCTAATAAACTTCCTTTTACACTAGCAAAGTCAACAGGAACTAACATATCCGATGGGGATATCAAGTTGAAAGCGGTTGCAAAAGAACAAAAATGGTGAAATAATTCTGTTTGTTGTTCAAATCTTTGAAAAGTGTCTATGTGATGGAAATATGCGTGCGCAAACAAACGATAGAGACGACGCATAATAACACGAAAAGGCTGCAAGTTAACTTCTTGAACTTTCCCCGAGTTGTTATGGGATATGACGTCTTCCGAAGTCAATAGGCTTGTGGCACCATCCAAACAATGAGAAATGTAATCAATTGCACAACACTCCTGCGCTACTTCATGGGCTGCGCATAAATATAAAACATCTTTGGTTGCGGTCATCTGTGGACAAGAGCTATAAGAACAAACTTCTCCTAGATAACATGCGAGGACGTTCAACTGGATCACGAACCTCAAAACTTGTTCTCTAACATAATCCTCCAGTTCGATTCCTTTATAGTTTTGAACGGCAGTTTGAAGCTCCAAAGTTTTAGAAAACGTGGTGGATAACGGCAAACTACGATCAAAGTCCACAACGGAGCTGCCTGGGTAACAGAGTTTGTCATTATTGTTCATCGCTCCAAGTCAATTCAGAGTGTCAAATGGAATGAGTGGCGTTGGTGTCAAGCGACTTCTGAACGAGTATCGGGAACTTGAAAAGGAACAATGGGAACCAGGTAGCTGGTTCAGAGCATACCCTTTAGAAGAAGACCTATTTGAATGGCATTTTACTTTGAAAGGACCTGATGGAACTCCTTTTGAAGGAGGTTTTTATCATGGAAAGATATTATTTCCTTCTGAATATCCACTCAAGGTTCGTTTCTTCTTTTGGAAAAGTTTCAAGACATATGTAAAAAGCGGATATTTTTATAAGCCACCAGATATAGTTATGTTGACGCCCAACGGACGTTTTGAAACAGGACAGCGAATTTGCCTAAGTATTAGCTCCTTCCACGAAGAGACATGGCAACCTTCTTGGAGTATTCGATCAATGCTCTTGGGTCTCTGTTCGATGTTTCCTTGCAAGGTATGTGAAATTATAGTTTTGTTTGACGTTGCTAACTCTAAAGCAGGCAGAAGGGGTTGGAGCACTGAACTGTGACCCAGAAGTTCAAAGACGTCTAGCCCGGGCCTCTTTGAATTTTCACTGTAGGCAGTGCCATTTCTCCTTGTCTTCTTTTGAAAACCAAGAAAAAGTGGTATCTTATCGTAGCAGCATTGATGAATATGGAAGTAGCGGTTTTATGAAAATGTTTCATAGGCTATCTGTTAGGGTTGTCTTAACCATTTTGTTCATAGCGTTGGGAATTCTATTTATGCTATTTTGTTAAGTATTTCATAAAATGTTTGTCTCTATTAGCTTGAAAGATAGTATGTTCCTCTTTGTATCTCGTTTAAGTTTCAAAGACAGGCCTCATTTTGTTTCAACCATATTGTCCGTTGTAGCGTATACTATGGAGAATCGTGACTCCTCAACTTTTTCTTTTGAGAGCTTTCAAATTATTATTCTTGAGAAATTTTGTTAAGGTGGACAATACAAGTATAACGATCTTTCATAGTATTGTTGAAATGTAGAACACCGACTATATTTGAGTGACAGGAAATAACCCTTTAATATGAGAAAACGTATGAAAATTCCTTCTTTGATTCTCTCGAGGATTCTAAGTTGGGTCAGCTTTAGTTCTTGTTGTTTTTCCTCGAGAGGAAAATGGAAGAGAAAGAACAGTTAGGAATTTTGAGGTCAAGAAGTTTGGAAAACGTGGGTTCTTTGAGTCTTGAACCTTTCGCTGTCCATGAGTCACAGGAAGAAGAAGAAATTTCAAAATGTACAGACAACTGTAAGTTCTCTTCCATGAAGAGAAGCTGCAGCAACCAAGACATTCGCTTAGATATTAAAAGCTGTGAGCTTCCTTTTTGTGAAATGCCGTCTAGAAGGTTTGGACACCTAAATTCTTCTCGTAACCTATTTGCTTGTGGGCTAACGCGCTCGGCAAGTCAGATATTACCGTCTGTTTCTAGTAGCCTCTTCAACTGCAGTAACCCCTCAAGGTCAGATTACAGACATTTACTAGCCTCTATGAAGAGACAAGTGGACTTGGACCTTATCACGTTTGAGCGAATCTGTGAGGCAACTCGAGACACACTTAAAGAAAAGGATGAAACGGAGAGGCGAGTGTATTCAACTCTTATTCAGATTTCCTTTTCGATTAGAAACTTCCCTATGGTTTCTGTTGATTTGATAACTCTAGCACGTTTCTTTAAGGAACGAATATCTTGCTTGGAACGTTTGCGCCGTGAAACGACAAAACTGCAATGGTCACAAAATAAGTTTAATATCTCACCCGTTATTAAACTTTTATTTATATTATCTAAGATTTCACGAGTCGTAGAAGAGGTGGAATTCGAACTTTCAGAGGTGGAAGAGTACATGGCTGAGTTAGCTGCTGACTCTATATCTGCTTCCGACTTTTCAATATCTAAAAACTCACAATATCTCAATAATGCGTCAGTTTCCCGTTCGAGATTGAATTTTCAGGAACATGTCACCATTTTAGAAGACGTATTGGAAGAAAAACCTTGTGCAAAACTTTTGGAGTCAGAAGAAAGAGAAAACAGGTCTTCATCGGTTGAGAAGAGATCAGTTGAGGAACTTGAACTCTGCCGTATTTGTGAACGTTATTTTTCACTGAATGTCTTTGAGCGGCATACGATTTGTTGCGCGAAAGAAGCAAGATTTTGGATGAAGTATGACGAACTAAATAAGAAACTAAGAATGTTTTTAAGTTCTCTTGATGAGAAAGTCAAGCAGTGCATCTCTTCATTTACACAAAGTGAAAAAGAGTTATTTTTCAAATTTCTAGCGTATCTTTCGTCGGTGTGTATTCTTTTAACCGGCCTTGAATCGTCATATACAAAATTGGAAAGAACTGTAGTTGTATCCGAAACACATCTTGAGTCTTGTGGAAACGAAATTTTGGAAGTCTATAAGAATATTTATCGATTTTTCTTTCCGTGTTTTGACAAAGTGTTGCTAGATAGAGACTCTTGTATAATTGAACATGGTTTGAGCTTGAATGCGTCGTTAAAGCAGTCGCTAGAAAATTTCACTAATGATATGAGGAGTCTGCTTGAAGAAATTTTGAATGCTGTGAAGGAAGCTCTCGATTTGAGGCGCAGTGTCAAGGAAGCACATGTTGAGCCCGAATTGGATTTAGTACAAGACAACTGTTCTTTAGATAGTTCAGAATGCGGCTCATGCACACTGAGCAACTTGACGGATACCTGTAGTGAAGATTCTCGTGAGGACTTACTCCCAAAAAGAATGGCGAAGAGTGATGAAAGTATGTATGTAAACTTGCTGAAAAAATTATCTTCAAAGTGCTCAGTGAGTTCAGCAGCAGAAAATCAATGCAATGAGGAAGGAAACAACTGTCGTCTCTGCGATAAGTCTATTGGAGACTCGTCAAGTCCTGGCATCGTTCCTTCAATCAACGACTTTTATATTCTAAAACCAATATCGAGAGGTGCTTTTGGAAAGGTATATCTGGTGAAGAAAAAGAAAACTGGAGATATTTATGCTTTAAAGGCTATTAATAAGTCAGAAATGATACGAAAGAATCTTGTGAACCAAGTTTTAGCTGAACGGGATATTCTAGCTGGTGTACATACATCATTTGTCGTCAAATTCTTTTGGTCTTTTGAAACGACCGATAAGTTCTTTATAGTCATGGAGTATGTGCCTGGAGGAGATTTTTATTCACTTTTACGGAACGTGGGGTATCTTGAAGAACATGTAGTCAAGCAGTATCTTGCCGAAACAGTTTTAGCGTTGGAAGAACTTCACAGTGTGGGTGTTATTCACAGAGATTTAAAGCCTGACAATATGCTTATTACAAAGGAAGGTCACTTGAAGCTCACAGACTTTGGTTTGTCCAGGCTGGGTCTTTTAGAAGGAAGCAATGATATAGGAGTTCAGAATGCGTTTTCAAATGTTAATATTGTTGTAGAAAATGTTCGATCGAGTTTTTCTGATGCGACAGATATTCCAAAGTCCATACATCCAATAGGCACTCCAGATTATCTTGCTCCTGAAATTTTACTCGGTACCGGGCATAGTTTTACTGTGGATTGGTGGTGCCTGGGAGTAGTTGGATATGAACTTCTTGTCGGCTATCCTCCTTTTCACGACGATACTCCTTCAAAAATTTTTGCGAATATTTTAAACCATCGTTTGATGTGGCCTGAGCTGCCCATAACTGATGTTATGAAAGATTTCATAGAAAAATTGTTGGATTCTGATCCTCTTCGTCGACTCGGAGCCAAAGGTTCGGTAGAGGTCAAAGAGCATCCAGTTTTCTTTGATATAGAGTGGGAAAATATCCTTCAAAGAGAATCTTGTTTTAAGCCGCAGTGTTATTCCGAAGAAGACACAAGCTACTTTGTTTCTCCAAAATCCTTTTGTTCGTTCCATCAAAGTGAGCAGACAGGTAGTTTGATAGAAGCATCGCAACGACCTAGTCGAAGTTCTGCCGTTTTACAGTCATTAATTTCAAAGGAGCGTTTTTCATATATGAATTCATTCGTTTCTGAAACACTGACAGACTTTGCTTTTCGTGACTTGGACAATTTAGAAGCCATGAATATGCAAGTATTGCGAGATCGTTTTGCCAGGACGCATTTGACAGATTGATGTAAATCAAGCGCTGTTTGTTCGCTACTACAAATGTCACGATTTGCGATTGAAGAGGATGTGACTGAATTCCAACTGTATACAGAACTCAAAATGAAATATTAAATAATAGATGCCCAATAGGAGAAATGATCAAAGTGAACCGCTTAAGTCATTTTCATTTTTAATCATTGTTGTTATGGAGTCCATTGACACTAAAGAGGCTTGATGTCCATTTGAGCTTCGATGAAATTTATAGTTACTAATAAATCAGTTTGTAATTTAATCTCCGCTTTACAAACATTTTTTTCTTTTTAAAACGTTTATTGTCTTTGTCAACTTTCTTTTGCCAAGCTCAAGTAACAATTGACAGTGCTATTCATTTGGGAAGATAGAGTGACTATCGAAAATAATCATACTTATAAAATGATTATTTTTTAAAAGAATTGAAGGGACAAAGAAAAAACAAACGACAGTTTTCAACACAAACAAACAATGATTTTGAGGAATGGGCGAATGAATGGTCACTGAGATGGAATCCGGAGATTGAATAGAACTTGGAGGATTTTTTTACATCTCCAGCTTGAACAAATGGCCTTTGCATCGTCTACCAGTTTCATAGTTGGGAAGTTGAAGAGCAGTAATGTAAGACAAGTTGCATACAAAACTCAGGTATGCTATGCACTAGTATCCATCACATTTGTTTGACTTTCTAATCAGGTAAAAACCTTTGAAAACCTTCGCATTTACAGCAGCATTTCTTCCTTCGACGAGCCGGATTTTCAGAAACTAACTTTCCATCCAACTGAGAGCTATGAGAAACGAAACTTTGCACACCCTTTGCAGAAAGTGTGGTCAGGAGAGGTGAATGAGTACTTTGTGAACCAAGTTAAAACTAACCAGTTTCTTAGGTTGCGACAACCGGTGCCTGGGAACGTCCCATATCTACTAGCTTTCGTGAGGAAGTACTGGTTACTCCAGAGTCATCAGAAGCCTTTGGGCGGTTGCAGAGAGAGTTGGCTTCCGAACGTAGAGAAAGTTTGCGTCGTTTGGAGGAAGAGAGAAGAAAGCCGAGACTCGGACGTCCAACTTGTGGACCCGAGGAGGGTGTTGGAGTTGTTTCCAATGCGTCCGACTTTGGTTCAAGTAAAATAAGGTGTGTGGAATATTGGGGTCGCCCTGGACGCATGTTTCAAGAGTAATATTTGTGTGCTTTAAAATTAGTTCTTCTTTGGGATGAAATAAAAGTTATGGCTACAACCATTAACTTCTAATATAACAAAAAGTTTTTAAAAGAGCAATTCCTTTTATATATAGTCGGCAAAATGCTATATCAGTCATGATGACCGTCTAAATCCAAAAGTACCGGTTTTCTTTCGAGCTCCAACTGAACTCTTATTCTTTCCAAGGTAGCTGTGTCCGGTTCATTGTCTAGACCCAATAAAACCATTGCCTTTTTCGATGGCAAATGTCTACCAAGCGTCATAAACGATATATTCACGTTAGCTTGGCCAAGTATAGAACCAACCTATGCAAACACTGTCATGAACCAAACACGAAAAACACCTCAAACTCACTTTTCCAATTTGGCCCGGCATATCGGTCTGATAATAGGCAAGCACAAGTCCTTCCAAGAGAAGGTCCAACTCAAAATCTCCGATACGTGTCACGTGAGGTTTTCCGCCAACAACACGTCCTTCGATAGATGGAGAGCCTTTCATCTCAAGTATAATTGCGTCCTAAAAGTCGAAAAGGAACATTAAATTAACAAAGACAAAGAAGAAAGTTACCTCATCCTTATTCGAAAAGCGATTTACTTCGGTGACCTGCAGGCCATGTGCCTTACTTATGTTATCAGCATTCACTACATTGATAACGTGGTCACAACCTGGCTCCATAAGTCCTTTTATCAGACCAGCACGAATGAGACGATTTTCGCCTTCATTGCCACTTGATGAGAAACGAATGGTCACTTCACCCGAGACATTACCATTTGCAAAAGAATAGGCTAAGCGACCTATATCATGACGTTAACAATAACGAGTTCCACTAGAAACCAAAAAAACAACCTAAACGTTCCGCCAATAAAGCTCTCGGTTTGAGATGTGATAAAGCCTCAGATGATACTACAGGAGCGTTTACCATAGTAGGAACAAGTTCCCCAAGCAACGCAGCAGAAACAGCTTCTGCAATTTCCAAAGAAACATCTAACTGCGCCTAAGGAAACAATAAAACTGATAATCAAATGATTCTAGAACATAACTACCTCTACAGTAGACGCTCCAAGGTGTGGAGTGGCTAAAACCTTTGGATGCTTCGCCAATCTATTTGAAGTGCTATCTGGAACTTTCGATGGAGGCTCTGTAACGAAGCAGTCAAGTCCTGCACCAGCTATTCTTCCTTCTTCCAACGCTTCGAGTAAAGCCTCTTCGTCAATCAGACCTCCTCTAGCAATATTCAAGACTCGAGCACCAGGCTTCATCCTGGATATGAGTTCACGATTCAGCAGATTCTTTGTACTATCTATCAGAGGAACGTGCAAAGTCACAAAGTCACCTTTTGATACGACGACAGACAAGGCTTCAAGCTTTATGCCAAGACTCCTTGCGGTCTCTTCAGAAGTATAAGGATCGTGAGCTATAATTTTCATTCCAAGTCCTCTTGCCCTTCGAGCTACCTCTCTTCCTATGCGTCCAAGACCAACAACTCCTAAAGTCTTTCCTTCCAAGGAGGAGCCAACGAGAGTAGTTCTCTCCCACTTTCCTTGCTTCATGCTGGCGTCTGCCTGGGCAATATATCTTGGAGAAATGAGCGAAGTACGAGCAACCAACTTAAGGCTACCAACCTTGAAAGTGCACAAATGTGGGCAATGGTATGCTCAGCTGCTGCGACACAGTTTCCCGTTGGTGCATTGACAACCAAAATACCTCGTTCTGTTGCTGTCTTCAGGTCAATGTTGTCAACTCCAACGCCTGCTCGTCCAACTACTTTTAACCGCTTACCGGTAGACAGTAATTCTCTATTTACCTTCACGGTGTGAGTGAACCTCTATGTTTCACCGTTTCTTACCTTTGTCCCAGACCGAACAATGAGTGCTTCGTAATCTCCTATAGTTTGTAGAAGTTCTTCTGGGGACAAGTCGTACTTCAAGTGCACCTCGAAACTTTTCCTTAAGATCTTTATACCTTCTTCTGATAGCTTTTCAGTAACTAGTATACGGTCCAATGCGTCTCTGCTTGCAACTTGATCGCTTATTGCTTCTCTCTGCACTACCATGTTGTCTAAAGAACTTTTCGCGTTCTCAGGTGGTGTCGTTTTGAAGCGTGTTATTTCCTCATCTCTACAAATGAAATGAGATTGCGTGGAATGATACGGACAAATCAGAGAGATTGTGGTGTTGTAGAATTCCACCGTTTATGGTGTTCCAAGTCATTCCCTGTTCTATTTATATTAGTTAACGGGACATTATTTCGTAACTTTGGAAACCGTAAAAGTCCTGAGAAAGCGGAAAACTACGCTTCAATTATTTACCTTGTACGTCGTTCAGAACTGGAAAAAGCTCGTCTGAAACGAAACTAACTCGAAAGCAACTTCTGCATAGCTGAAATATTTGAAAGGTCCAAAGTTGATATTGACATTCGTGCGGTTACTGGTACAGTCTGATTAACTCGTCACTCACAGCTGCAGGCGTTAAAACCCCCAAATCTGTGAATAACAAAGATATCAAGGATGGTGGAGTGAAATCACTTGCCGGATTCTCAAACTGGATGCCTTTTGACAAGTCAAACTCTGACAGCAAAGGATACCAGGGTTCTCTATAGTTCCCCGGAAGTGGCAAGTCGTGCTGTCGCAACGGATAAATTCGTGAAAATTTGTAAGACTCAACCGCAACGAAAACAGGTTTGTCATAAGATCTTGCAACTAAAGCAACCTGCAGTGAGCCAATTCTATTTATGATACCCCCATTTTCGGCTACTCCTTCTGCTCCTACTAGAACTAGGTCAACTTGATCCATAATGAAACCTTACCCAACAAAAATAAAAGTTTATTCGTTTCATAATAGACAGACTTACCCACACAAGAGTCGAGTATGATAGTCACGGAAATACCTGCTGAAAGAAGACGTTCTGCAAAGGAGTAGCCGCTGCCGTCTGGACGGCTTTCTGTGACGTAAACACGAAATCTTTTCGTCGTTGCAGCCCTTTCAAAAACTGCCGCAACAACTCGTGAGTTTCCATGAGTCAATATTACGGAACCGTCCTGAATAAATCTTTCTCCGACTTGTGCAATCTTGTCTCTTGACGCTTCTGTACGGCCTCTAAAATACTCACCCCTCTTAATAAGCCTTCGTTTACATTCTTCAAAGTCTGAAAGCTCAAGAGAAGTGCGAATTACAAAACGAAGGAAAAGCTCAGTGGACGCTTTAAGAGAAACGAAAGCAGTGATCGGTGCAACTTTAAGTATTGCGTCCGTAGCTTGTTTCAACTGCACCTCCAAACCCATTACTGTCTCTTCTTCTGAAGACTTGATTACTTCTGTCAGAACTGACGCAGCTGCTGGAGCATAAGCAGAGCCTGCCGCTAACTGACGTTCGAATAGCTCAATAACGTTGTTTTGAAAAGTTATTTCCTGTTCGTGTTTGTTTTGAAGCGCATCGTGCGTCATGATTAAGTTAAACCTAAACTTCCTCAATTGATTGAATTTCCTATGCTAGACAGTAGACCTTCTAAAAATGTATTGAAGACTTGAGAGTTTACATACTTGAACTTCATATTATTTCAAATGAAAATTCTTTTCTTGATACTCATAGAAAATAGATGTGAGATTGTCCACGAAGTTTCTGAATTCGAAGAGTTTGGAAAGTTTCGAAGTAGGTCATTATAAATATCTCCAAGTAGATGTCACAAAGTGAAAACGTAAAACAGTTATAAAAATCTCATAAATAGATAATGCCAGCATTTCACAGAGAAATCCATATAAGCTCAGACTTAATTCATTGCTACGTGGTGCCGGAAATATTTAAAATGACATGAATCTACTCGAAATTGCCACGTAGTGTATCTACTGATTTTCCAAAGAAAGACAAAAGTTATTCCAGACACCTATAGGAACAAGTATTAGAAGGCTGTTTTATCTTTAAATTTAAACTAACAATAAAAACAAGAATTCTAAGCATTGATTCTGCCGAGTTTAAAGTATCAATTGAAGATCTGTAGCGGCTGCTAACGACTGATTTGTCAAATATGGAAAACTATCTGTCCGATAACAAGATTCGATTGATCAGAGCTCTAGAATTTGTGGTAATTTTGAAGCTGACAGAATGAACGTCTTGTAATTATTCTCTAAAATGAAGTTCTACAATTTGCTGTTTGAGACTGCATGCTCGGATGGAACAATATACTTAGAAAATACTCTTCACGATTTGTATTAGACTGATTGCATCTGACCATTTCAGATTGAGAGATTTCGATTTCCGAGACACTCAGAATAATATAACCTGCAAAAGATTTCAAAAGGCAATCCTTTTCTGGTGAAGGGTTGCAGTAATCGAACAAGAATCTCATGAATATCTAAAACAGTTGTATATATGCAGCATGTATCCAATCGTCATGTACCAAAAACACCTCAACTTGAAGTGTTAGTAGAGTTGAAGCAGATCTTTGAATTTCATTCATTTGATATTCAGAATGTAAATGAAAGAAAAACTCTTCATTCTCTTTCTCATATAGAGTCATTCTGAAATGCAGTCGGTCTTTTCAAGATGCAGGAACTTCGGTGAATAATCTGTTTGACTCTTGTTTCTCTGCATCAATGTCAAATTGGAAGAGAGCTTTTCCATTAGTCCACTTCGCGAGGGTTGTTATGGAACTGGCATAGTTGTGGTTTTGCATAAATCCATTCAGTTGAAAATTGTAAAGGGCAAGAGATTTCTATTCATCTGGAATTCTTTCCGGTTGGCTATATTCCGTATGGCAACGGCATTCTTGTGCCAAACTTGTTTCTGTCCTTCAAAGGAACAGTTTTCTATTTTAAAAAAAGCAAAGAGAAAATCTGTTTGCTGTAGTTCTAGGGTGACTGTATTTCCGTTCGGATCAAAGCGGCGACTATATTTTGGACCCAGTCAACTCTGTAAAAGCTCAAATACCGTTACTTGCAAACTACTGCCCAATTTTTTTAGTAATTTATTGTTCGGTTTCTCAGCTGGTTGTATTGCGTCACTTGTAGGAGCTGGAGGAGGTGTTGTATTGACGCCTCTTTTTGTAACAGTATTTAACTCTCTCTTTCCGCTATTCCTTCTTTGATTATTGATTTCGTTAGTTCTATGGACTGACTCAAAAACAAGCACAAGGAACATCACTTGTTGCCGTTAGTTTCAATAGTCTTGTCGCTTCTTTCATATACTTCTTGGGTGGAAGAGTCCTTTTGCTACCGGCATTTTTTCTTACGTTGACTGCAGTAATTTGTGCTCGCGTCGGAGCGAAAGTTACAAGCAAACTTGATAATCTTTTTTTGCGTAAATGTTTTGGTTTTCTATTGATTTTCCTATCACTATTACTACCATTGCGTCAATATTTGCAGGTATCTTTGGGGAGAATGCCTATGCCAACGCAGGAAAAGGGCGGTCTCCTATCCATTGCGTTATATTTGTTTGCGGGAAGCATTGCAGGCTTTTTATCGGGCCTATTAGGAATAGGAGGTGGCATTATTCTTGTGCCATTTCTAGCTGGCGCTTTAGCCATACCCCAACACTTTGCTCAGGGAACTGCGTTGCTTGGTATGCTTCTTCCTTCGTTCTCTGGAAGTTATGTACATTGGTCGCAGCGAAATGTAAATAAAAACTTGCTTCCTGGTGTTGTTACTGGTATCATTTTTGGTTCTTTTTTGGGAAGTAGGAATATCAAAGATGTCTTTAGCACACTAGCTTACAGTTAATTCTAGGCAATTTGGCGTTGTTATTCTCGGAGCGTTTGCTTAGAATTGTTTGTTGCATTGTATTCTTTCTTATTGGTCTTCGATTTATTTCAACCAGTACACAGTGAGGGTTTCTGGAAGCCATTGATAATAAAGTTGTAATTGTTAAAATTGCAATATATGATATTTGGAGTTTCTCAACTTTTTGTTGTCCTCAAGTGAAACTTTAAAAGGCGTTCTTGTAGAATATTTTAAAACTTGAAGACGCCTTCATCATGAATCCATTCTCTTGTCGGCAGTTTCACTAAGCAAAGTAAACTAATACATCTTTAGAGCACTCCATTTAGAATCAGAGAAGTCATAATGCTATGTATAGGTATTTTACTATAATGAGGATCTGCGAAGTATGTCTCATGAACATATATGTCAAAGATTCTTTATTTTAAAAGGCTCACTAACAAATAATCGTCACAGGGAGAGCATCTTTGCCCTTTAGAAGCATTTACGATGAACAATTGAAGGACCATGCTCATCATATTCCTCTCTTGTGACCCACATTTGTTGGAAGGTACTGAGACTCGCCAAAATGGAGCCCCCAATCCACACTGAATATTTTCTTTCGGGAGGTGCGATAACTTTGATTTTCATTGAAGATGGAGCCAGTCCTTCAATTTCCTTCTGAACACGAGCAGCAATCCCGGGATACATCGTTGTTCCACCTGACATTACTATGTTGGAATAAAGGTCCTTACGTATGTCAATATCGCATTTCATAATTGAATTGTAAGAAGTTTTATGAACTCCATCTGCTTCACGTCCCAACATATCAGGCTTAAATAACGCCTCAGGACACATAAATCTTTCCTTTCCAACATTGATAACCTGTCCATCTGGTAATTCATATGGCTTCTCCAGTGACGAGTTCATTGCTGCATTTTCTAGTTCCTTTTCGTAGTCCTCTGCAACATAACAAAGCTGTTGTTTGATGTCACGCACTATCTCCATCTCCGCTGTTGTGGTAAAGCTGTAACCTCGCTCCATTAGAAGTTTGGCCAGATGCTGTGTGAGGTCCCGTCCGGCCAGATCTATTCTTAGAACAGCATGAGGCAAGGAATAGCCTTCGTAAATAGGAACCGTATGGGTGACACCGTCTCCAGAATCTATTACAATTCCTGACGTTCGACCTGAAGCGTAGAGAGATAGTACCGCCTGGATTGCTACATATAAAGCAGGAACATTAAAATCTTCAAACATAATTTGTGTCATTCTTTCTCTGTTTGCTTTGGGGTTCAAAGGAGCTTCCGTCAAAAGAACGGGATGTTCCTCTGGATTCACTCGAAGTTCATTGTAAAAAGCATGATGCCAAATTTTAGCCATGTCGTCCCAGTTAGTTACAATACCGTGCTCAATAGGATATTTAATTGTGAGGATACCTCTCCTCGACATGGCAGCATCTCCAACGTACTCTTCCTTTTGCCCCATTCCAACCATAACACCAGCTTGTTTAGGCTTCCCTATAATAGCCGGAAAAACTGCCTTCGGAGAATCTTCCCCTGCTATACCACATTTACAGTTTCCTGAACCGTTGTCCAAAACGATTGCTGGTTTATCTGACATGCTGATATTTAAAAACTAAGGAAACGTACAACCACACAACGATTAACAGAACGGAATTCAAAATTTCGAATACTGGGACATTCAATTTATGTCGACAAGACTTTAGCCACGTAGCTTTTGATTTTGATGATACGCGTCCTCTTTTCCACAAACTTCTAAATAAGGATCCTATAGTTTATGTATTTTAGTTTCCTACAGTCTTCTGGTGACAATGTGAAGATACCAATTTATTTCCTTAAATTGTTGATTAGAACTTGGCCGTCAGTTTAAAGGCCTTCTAAGACGTGAGACAGAGCAAGAAACATAGAGAAGAGAGAACGAGAGGAAGTAAAAAGAAAGGGCAAGATCCTCCAGCTATTACAGCTTGTTTGATATTCAATTCTTGTATTCTTCCACCTTTACTCAAAGTTCAAGGACTGAGCAGGTTTCGCCTGGTTACATAGGCAAATATTATGTTCAAACGGGCAGGATATTCTCAAAACGCCCAATAATAAACTGCCGCTTTATGTGGAAGGCAAAATATTCCATCAAGTAGAAGAACAACCTTCCTTCTTCCAGAGGAATTCTAACACGCTTTTAGCAGCGACTCCAAATAGTCTTCTATCGCTTTGACATGGACATGGGTAATCCACAAGTAGCTTGTGTTTAAGCTTTTTGCGTTTTACTTCTCATAGAGGAGCTTTAAGAAACTAAAGTGAATGATTCTTCTGGCTCTTTGCGTAGCTTTTGCTTTCAAATAAGTTCTATTTTTTATGAGAAAAACCTAGCTAATCTAATCTCTACATTCTCATTTACGTTGCATAGTACTCTAAGTTGCTCAACAGTATTTTCACATATTTCCAAACAGTTTTTTGGGCAAGTTGAAAAACTGAAGAAACAACTGGAATAGACAATAACCACTGAGCAGCTAAGTGAAAGCTGGCAGTTTCCAGTAATCAGTTAAGAAGAAAGACAACTTCATGGTAACCTAATAGACAAAGGTTTGTATTTCTTGAAACATCATCCATTACTTGCCTGGTTGGAATTGCATTGGCATATTAAACTATAAATCGATAACTTGAAATGCTGTGTAGAGGTTTCAAACCATATTCATATTTGTTCCATTCGAAGGTTGTGGGTTGCACGTTTGAGATTGGCGGCACGTTTCAGCATTTGCTGTCTGCAAGAAAATTGTTTGGTTGCACAATGAAGGAACCATAAATTTTCATGTGCTTTGAGTACATTCGACATGTACGCTGGATTGTAGAAACTTCCAATGGAGAATATGATTCGCATTCCAAGGTATATTCAGAATCACATAATCAAGTGCGTGGAATGAAGAGGAAGTATATGACTTGTTTCACTCATATCTAAAGTATAAGCTTCCTTCTTTCAAACTTTTGCTCTTTTTGTTGCATTTTATTCATTCATTCATTTATATCTTCAACACAATGCAGCTTAAACGTGGAAGACAAGAAACAAATGGATTGAGAACACGAGACTCAGTCCTAGCAGTTGAAACGTTGAGCAGATAACATTGAAGCTAATTTTCACCTGCTCTCTGGTCCATATACGCTTTAGTATACATGAATGTCTCCGAATAAATGTGGATTCATTGCTACGCTCTTCGTTTCATTTTTGGGCTTATAAATGCCGATCAACCTATTGGCCAGCTCAAACATATTGTTTCGTAAGGACACAATAATAAACTGAGCATTGGTTGTGCGTTCTTTGATGTAATTTGCTATGATAGAAACGTTGCGAAAATCTAAAGCAGCGTCTATTTCATCCATGAAATATAGAGCGGCAGGTCGAAAGTGGTGCAAAGCAAAGACGAGAGCCAAAGAAGACAAAGTTTTTTCACCTCCACTAAGATTAGAAACGGTCTTCCAACTCTTCTTGGGAGGACGAATAGATAATATCACACCTTCTGAAAATGGGTCCAAGGCATCAACAAGTTCTAATTCTGCATCGCCACCGAGAGTTATCATTTGATAAAGCTCCTTAAGTTTTTTGGAGATAATTGAGAAACCTTTCATGAATGTTTCAAGTCTTTCTTTGCGAAGTGAATCATAATTTCTACGAAGGGTATCACGTTGATTCGAAATAGTGTCCAACTCTGTAACAAGTTTGTTATATTCTGTCTCTTTTACTTGGTAAGTCATAATTGCTGTCATGTCGGGATTCAACTTTTTCATTTCCTCTTGGAGTTTCTGCACTTTCTTGTCTATTGCATCTTCCCAGTTTTTAGGGGTTTCGTATGTCTCTGCATCCAAAAAGAAATCATCTATGCCATTACAAATAGGAATACCGGCGTTTTCTAAGTCCACGATATGCTCTTCAACCTTAAGTTTGAGCGATCGAGCTTCTTTTGTCCAATATACAATTTTTGCGTCCATGTCTTGGATTTTCTTCTTCAAATCATCCAATTGGTTTTCAAGTCGGGACTCGTCTTTTCTAGCAGATGCAGTCTGCATCTTATAAGATTCGTATTCCTGCTTCACTTTTGACAACTTCCCTTCTCGTTCCTTTTGTTCTTCTTCGCAGTGTCTATAATTTTCTAGAACAGTCAAAGCTTTACTTTCAAGATCTTCAAGATGCTCTTTTCTAGAATGAATCTGCTCCTCGA
Organism: Galdieria sulphuraria; assembly: GCF_000341285.1. NCBI lineage: Eukaryota > Rhodophyta > Bangiophyceae > Galdieriales > Galdieriaceae > Galdieria > Galdieria sulphuraria. The sequence goes on from NW_005178466.1 coordinate 249,849, forward strand.
CGGAAGAAAGTTCTTTTTCCAATTCAGAAATATATAATTCTGCATTTTCAATACATTTCCGAGCTTTTTCCATTTCAAATCGAGCATTAGCTCTCTCCTTAACGAAATTTTGTATTTTGATTTCTGATGAAGCAACATTAGATTTCGCATTTACGAGTGCTTCTCCTCCAATTTCATTTATGCGTTCATCCAAAACTTTCAACCGCTCTTCCAATTTTGTTGTTTCTTGTATTGACTGCTCAAGCATTTTCAGGGTTTCTTCTCTTCGGGTGACCAGGGATTCTCGTTGTCTTCGCAAGCTGGAGTTGGTTTCGTCTCCTTGCTGACGTTTCAAACTTGTTACCCGACTTTCAAGCTCTCTCTTTTGTTCTAATAGTGATTTCTCAGCCAGTTCATATTTATCCTTGTCAATTGTTAACTCATCTAACTTTGTCACCTCTTGCTGTTCACGGATATTCATATCATGGATTTCCACACGAACCCTGTTCAACTCTTCAGCGGCCTCATTGAAACAGTCTGTCAAAGTTTTCAACGAATTTGCGTCAACAGTTGCAGATGACTGAAATTGCTTGAAGGAAATCTTGACGTTGCCACCCCCACTGATAGTACCTGCCGGCTCAATCAATTGTCCCGCAAGTGTCACCACACGGTACCGTTTGGTAGGTTGATAAGCAAGCCTTGTTGCTTCATCTAAATTAGGAGCCACTAAAGTGTCTCGTAGCACAAAGTAGAAAGCCAATCTGGCTCTTTCATTTTCAGCGTTTATCAAATCTATCAGCCTTTTACTGCCTTTTACGATCTGAGGCGATTCCAATTTTTCTTGAAGATATTGTATTTTTTCGAGAATAATGAAAGTACTTCTTCCAAGTGAGTTCGACTTTAGGAAAGCAACACATTTTTCTGCTTGTTCAGCGGTCTCTACGACCAAGTGTTCGGCACTCATGCCGATTGCCGCTCCAGCTGCAAAGTCATACTTTTCGTCCACCGTACCCAAATCAGCTAGACGGCCTAGCAAACCGGACAAAATGCCTTCTTTCACAGCTGCTCGTAATGCTTCGTACATTTTGTTTTTGTTCTGCTTTCTGTTGTTATCCATTTTGGAAGCTTCCATTCGCACTCTTATTTTAGAGATCTTCTGTTCCAGTTCCTCTTCTTTAAGCTGAAGTTCGCGTTTCTGCTTCCGAAGGTCATCCACTTGATGTGCTGCATAGGCACTCTTCACTTGCTGAATATTAGCTTGAATTTTGTTCATCTCGTCATCTAAACTGAAAATTCTTTCGGTAGTTTCTTTAAGTAGTCGTTCAGGTTCATCTATTCTACTTGAAACTTCCTCAATTGCATCATCGAGTTCCTTCAGTGCGTCCTGTTGAGTTTCAAGTTGGGTCTTTTTTTGGGTTAAACTTTCTTTTACAGTTAACATCTCATCGCGAATGTCTGCTGTCGAATGTCGGAGTTGATAGTAGATCTGTTGCAGAATGTCTTCTTCCTTCGCTAATTGAATTTTCAGTCTTTCAAGCTCTGCCTCTATTTCCTGAAGATGATTTTCATTTGTTGTTAGTGATGACCTTTCTCTTTGTATTGTTTCTTTGTTTTCTTCAATCTTTGCCAAAATGCTCTTTTGCATTTTCAATAAATGCTTGAGTTCCTCTCTCGATTTAACATCGTCCTGCTCAAATTTCGAGAACTGATCCTTTAGTTCGTTTAAATGATTGACCCCTTGCTCATGTTCTAAGCATGCTTCCTTGTATCTTTCTTCCAATTCTGTCATCTTGTTTTTGATTGCAACATTAGTTTCCTTAAGCTTGTGCAACTCTTCATCCAAATACTGAGACTTGTCTAGAGCTCGTTGTTTTCCTAGCTGCGAATTTCTTATCATCAACTGGCACTTGAGTCCTTGTTGTTGCAGCATATCAGTTTGTATTTGTAAATAGGATTTGGCTTCTTCCTTTGAAGACTCCAAGTTTTTTAGTTCCTTTCCGAGAGCCTTTACCTTATTCAGGACGCGTGTTCTTTCCTCGCTTAGGCTTTCAATCTTCTGAGATGTTTGTTCGATTGCCTCAACGAATTTATTCGAACCTATTATATCTTCCAGATATTCCAGCAATCCTTCTTCGTGAGATGCAGTTGCTTTTGGCTTCATAAGAGCAATTTGCTCTATTTCACCTTGCAGGATAAGAAATCTGTTGTTCTCCAAATCCACACCTTTCGAAAGAAGTAGCTCACGAATCTCACTATACGGGGTGTTTTCTCCATTTAGGAAATATTTAGAAGTGTTATTCATAAATGCAGTTCTTTTGACTTCAAACTCTGATCCTGGTACGATAGAGTTCTGCTCTTCTGTCGAAACTTCGTCGAAAATCTCGCAAAAACTCACAGTGACTGATGTTTGTTGAGGTTGTTTTTGAAGGTTTGAAGCTGAATAAATCAAGTCCGATACTCTGTTTAGTCTCATTTGCTTTGCTCTCCTTCCAAAGACAAACAACATCGCATCAATGACGTTGGACTTGCCACTACCATTTGGTCCAACAATAGCCGAAAAGTTTTTATGAAACGGTCCAACAGTAACGTTTCCTGCATAAGATTTGAAGTTTTCAAGAGATAGAGACTGAATAACGAGTCTCCTTCGAGGTTTCCTGGTACTACCAAGCTCGTCATCTCCAGTGAAAGGGATGTCTTTTTCTAGGTGAACACTACTCAACCTTTCAGAAATATCTTGCAAGCTGTCTTGTTCCTCTTTATTTGCCATAGTTCAGTACCTGTGAGGACAAGGACGAAATGTTAATTTTAGATTACCCGCCAAAGTCATTTTGAAATTTGACCCGGGCAACAGGATTAATATGGAACAGAACAAGGCTGTAAGACGTCCTTTCAAACAACCCAGAAAGATAACAGAGCCACCAGAAAGGAGTTTCAAAAGACAAAGTTCTACGGCAATGTTTACAGGTCAAAAAACCATACGAAGACGCAATTTAACTACAAACGTCTCCCAAGTAGAAGTGGCATCTACCAGAACTACATTTAACCAAGGCTGCCATCCTCTCAAGATGGTATCTATGAAGCAAGCTATAACACCAGACCATTCTGATTTTTTCGCAACGTCATCCAAGGATACAGCAGGAAGTTGCTTAGAGTATATTGAAGACCCACCGTTCAACATACCTCTTGACTCATTGGATAACTCCTCTCTATGGGAAGACGAATGGCTAGGAGATGCCGATGACTTTGAGCTATTAGATGTCATTGCTTTGCATGGTACGAAGGAATCAGCGGCATAGTTAAACTCTGATAGATGTAAGCACAATGAGAGATTTCATGGCAACCATTCAAAATAAAAGTGAATTGATTGAGACAGCTGAAATTAGGGAATCGGTACGCAATCACAATTCTTTTGATGAATCCTTGTTTGCTCTTCACAGCAATAAAACTCTCTCCCTGTAAAAATGTTCGTAGTTTAAAATATAAACGCAGCGCTTTTGTCCAATGTATGTGTACAAAAGTAACGGGGCCTTCCACTGGTATGAAGTCACAAAAGGTATTTCAAGTGTTTTCCAAGTGGCTCTGTTTAGTTTATAGTTTCTGTAAAGGGAACAGTACCACGAAAGTTCTACATAAGGTCTGATAAATATGGAGACATGTTCCTTTCCTCTCTTTCTTCCTTGCCACGGTTGGGAACGGGCGCCTTTGTATTAGGCTACCGTGTTGAACGTCACTCAGAAGGTTTTCGAGAGTATTCTGATCAACTTCCAGTTGTGAGACCTGAGAAACCTATAGAATTGTACGAATTTGAAGCTTGTCCCTTTTGTAGGAAGGTCCGCGAATCTTTAAGTATCCTCGACCTAGACGCAATTGTCTATCCTTGTCCTAAAGGAGGCCTCCGCTTCAGACCAAAAGTCAAACAACTCGGAGGAAAGTTTTTGTTTCCTTACCTTGTTGATCCTAATACTGGATTTGCTGGTTACGAATCAGATGATATCATTGAATACTTGTTTCAAACCTATGGCAGCGGCAAAGTGCCTTTTGCGTTATCCCGTGGCTTTATTACGAATATTACCTCTTCGTTAAGTTCAGCGGTTAGACTTGGAAAGGGTGTTATGAAGCTACCTTCCGTGGAACCTATTCAGAAATTGGAACTTTGGTCTTATGAAGCGAGTCCGTAAGATTTTTTTGGCAAATAGAGAAACGATATATTTAACAATTTTTCAAAGGTTCTGTAGATTAGTGAGAGAGGTCTTATGCGAGTTGGAACTTCCGTATCTGTTGCACAATGCTGCAAGAGGTTCACCGAAACGACAAGAACTTCGACATATCACTGGGACGTTTCAAGTTCCTTATTTAATAGATCCAAACACACAAACAAGCATGTTCGAGTCTGCTGAAATAATCGATTATCTTTTGGCTACATATTCTGCGAAAGCTAGTGAGGGTGCGAAGTTCGGCAGCTCAACTACGTCCAACCCAACTGGAAGAGAAAAGGAAACTTTATAAATGCTTTATAGGATTTCATTTTTCTTGTTTCAAGATTTGTGTGTTTCTTGATACATTTTTTCAATTTCCTTTTGATACTTTTTACTCAATGCTGGACGTTTAAGCTTCATCGTTGGCGTCATCAAATCATTCTCAATAGAGAATGCTTCTGGTTCGAGATATATATTTTTCACAGC